>NC_048590.1:30750912-30840912 GCF_013265735.2 Oncorhynchus mykiss | reverse complement strand
GCCTGTTCCTGGAGTACAGTAACCTACTCATCAGATTAGTGTGTGTGTGTGTGTGATGTGTCAAGGAATCGGAGAGGATACAGCCAGTGATTTATGGACCATTGTTGTTTGGAGAGTATTTGGCCAGAGTCCCTGTTCTTATCAAGCATGTAGGTCTGGGACCTCACTGGAGTGTTCTCTGACCCCTCTCGCCCTAAATCTCAACGCCCTGGCCCCTGTGAACCAGATAAGGCGGCCCTTTCACCTGTACCCTGGGACCTCCAAAGAACAAGTCCAGCTTACACTCCTGATAAATCTTTTGTGTTGTCCCACTTCCTAGATCCAGTTTCTCCATTCTTTCCATCTGAACCATAGTACTTGGAGATTAGTGTGAAATGATCTTGAGCCGTGCTTCTTTACATTCTAGAATAAGACAGAAAATCAGATCCTTTATCTCTATCTGTGTCCCTGCCTGTGATGGCTGCCCTGGGGATACGGATGGGAGAGGCGGGAAGCCATATGGAACACTTTGGTTCCTGAAATGAAGCGGTTGGAGTTTCAGTGGGCCGTGTCTGTTACATCTGGGCAACTTCCCTGCTCCTTACCAAGCAGGCTTGGCTGGATAGTCAATGAAGAGAGAGGGAGAGGGGGGGGTAGGGAGGAGGAAAGAGAGAGAGGGAAAGAGAGAGAGGGAAAGAGAGAGAGGGAAAGAGAGAGAGAAATGGTAGAAAAAGAAAGAAAAAAACGTGAGAAAAACAGAGTGATAAATAGAAAGATAAAAAGAGAGAACATAAAAAATGATGTAATTCATCAGCAAGCTGCCCTGCCATGCAGCGAGATGATAGGGCGCCTCAGTATCGCAGGCCTTAACAAAACATGTCAGTATCATTATCGGCCTAAAGATATGATTAGAGCCACTCTGGGCCGTGTCCCTCTCTCTCTCCTCTCTCTTCGTCACATGAGGAATCTATTCTTCTCATCTCCCCCTGTTTTCTCTTTCTTTTTTAAATGGAGGTGATAATTTGGTTGTCAGGAGCTGATCCAGGGAATAAACAGTACAGTGCCCATGCCTGATCAGTCACGCTGAAGGCCACCCTGGCCCGGGGACCACTGCCAACGCAACTATCCATTTTACACAGCAGCCGTGCAAGATTTGTGGACTCTTACTATCACTGTAGAAGTGTGGTGGTGTGTGTGTGTTTGAAGTAAAACCATGAAATATGGGTGTTTTGAAGACCCGCATGAAGCCAATGTGAGTGTATAAAACACCCACCTGATGTTATGTGCATGTGTGCGTGAATTCACCTCATCAGATAAAAGCATTAGCTACAGCGGTCCGTGGACATTTATATGGTTTGGTAACAAGGTAGCTACAAGCACATGGGGTGGGAAGTGTGTGTACAGACACACACACGCACTCACACACACAGGCCAGGGTTCAGCGATTTGTTCTTTATTAAAAACAAACAGAAGAGTAACTGGGTGTTCAGACATGAAACTGCTGCCTTTTTTTTATGAAGCCCAGGAGTCCCAGACTCCCCAGAGACAACCCACAGCAAAAGAAAGCAGCAACCAGTCCAGATGAATATTATTTTGCTCCAGTATGGGAAGAGCTCTTATAAAGGTCAACTACCCCGTACATCCAACTACCCATCTGGTTTTAAACAGCCTATGTGCCATCGATATGAGTCATAAATGTTAATTATCGTGTCAAAATCAAGTACAAAGTCTAAAAAGGATAATTTTGGTCATAAAGTCAGTCTCGTCCAAAACTGAGTTTTGTAAACGAGTTTGTCACGTTTTATTGGAAGGTTGGGTATGGATTATGATCACTTGCCCAGTGCACACTAACATGAGAGAAGCAGCTGTACTGCGCTCTATCCAATCATAGCAGTCAGAAAATCCAGACAGTGAGACAGACATGTCCATTAACCAGCGCCGGAGAATTGTTTACATAAGACACCACATCACCAATGTTAAGCTGAAATAAGTCTTGGCCCTAAGCCCTTTATGGAGTGGCCACTTGCTGATGTGTATGATAGTGTCAATCACTACAGTCTGCCACTTTTGGCAAAATGAGAATTGAGACGATTAGATCCCAACTGCAACTTGCCAATATTCCAAAACCCATTCGAGAGCATCGTGTGTCCCCAAGTGACCTGTTCCGTAGCATTCCCTATGAAACACTGCCAGACAGACACACTCTGGCAGTACATGTTGAGAAAGTTGTAAAAAACTAAATGTCACCGAAGCACACAACTCACCACTCACCAGTGACTTGATAAGCCGATTGTGGCCTGGCTGCTCAATGCATGTGCCTGCTAGCTATTACTTGCTAGCTTCATTGACAAACTTAGCTAGCTAGCTAGTGATTTCAGGCACTGATAAACAGCGTGTAGCTTGTGCTTCATTTACGATAGTTTGACAGCTTGCAGATGATGACGTTGTAAACATCTTATTGTTCTTAGAAATCAGTCCTGAGCGCACAGCCAGACTTTCCCGACTCGATGGACTGTATGCAGTTCACTGACTAGTTTTTCATGCACATTTCTTAACTTGAGAAATACTGCACCAGACACAAACTATTTTGAGGAAGTGGCTATGTTGTTGCTGGGGTACGATATGCAAACATAACACCCACATCAAACCACACCTCCAAGACAACTCTCCTTTGGCTTCAATCGTGGCCGCTAGCATTTCTTAATGAGCAATCTTAAAAATTAGGCAAAATCAGGATGCGCAGTCGCCTTTTAAAGAGACAGAGGCTCCTTACATCTGTCTGTTCCATTTTGGTGGAGAGACTGGAGGCATGAGGTACACACACACATGCATGCATGCGCACAAACACAGACATACACATGCGCACCTACATGGGCTCTGACACAACTGTGTGTGTGTGTGTGTGTGTGTGTTTTTTAAAAGAAAAATAATGCTTCCGAAAAAGTAGGGATGAAAAAGCAGAGGAACACCTGATGGGATCAATCGTACACTGTATACAGCAGTTTTTCTAGGACATTTTGCTAAAGAAAGAGGAGCAATTGGCAAATCACAAATGCAGACGGTGTTCCACCAACCATCCAAAAGGGTTCTACCTCTATGGGAGGAATACACAGTATTTCACTAAGGTGTTCTGCCTGATCTTTGCCATTATCAGAGAAATACTGTCCTTACACAGTGTAACGTTTAAAACAATCGGCAGCCGCTCTGATAAAAATCCCCTCTGTACTTAGATCTGTGCAGGAGTAACATAATGCAGGAAACAGATTAACTAACTTGTCTTGATAATGGCCTTTAAGTCACCTTGATTGAATCTAGCTGTCATGTCTAATATTTCAGCATAGGAAACAAACCTCTTGTTCTCTGTTCTACTGTTGTCTGACAGAGTGTATTGTGATGGCTACATGAGTGGAGCTGTTGATATGAAAGCATCCTGGCAGTCTGTTCATTGAGTCTTTAATTGTCTGATGACCGTCTTCCTTTCTTGGTAATGCAGCGAGTCTTCCCAAAGTCAACATAGAGAAAACAAGTTTGCTGCGACATGGTTTTGCGACAATGGCAATGACTACAAACGCAGCTGAAAAACATGTCATAAACGGAGGCCTTCTCAAGAACTTCTATGATTCAATTTCAACTGCTTAATCACTGCAGGCCTGGTACTCATAACTCAGCCCAGTCGGCACAGCTGTGACGCTCTTTCATTCTCTCTTTTGTAAGGGAAATAAAGGAGAGAGAGTCGTTGCAAGAGGAGGATGGACAAGTGTACATTGTCATTGAAATATAGTGCTTTAGCTCTGATGCACTGGTGTCAATGGCATGCACTGTCTGTGGCACACTATATATACATAAGTACATTTAAAAAAGCCTGTAAAGCCTTCCCAGAAAAGTGGACCAACTCCATATTAACGCCCATGATTTTGGAATGTGATGTTCGACGAGCAGGTGTCCATATACTTTTGGTAATGTAGTATATGTCTACTCGAGATCTGATAGGGCCAGCAGGGACCTGCATGCCATTTCTTCAGGTTCAAGAGGAGAAAAAGGCAGAGGAGCGTAGGAGGAGATAGACGAGATGGAGGAAGCAGAGATTATAGTGAAGCAAAAGGAGGGGCAAGAAGAAAGCAGAAGACAGTCTAGGAAGAAGAGGTGGAACAGTAGGAGGAGGAGAAAAAGACAGGGAGGGAGGAGAGATGCTTTAGTCTGATTTATACCAGACCGTAATAAAGTGGGCATCTCCCTCCCTGGCTGTTTAATATGCAAATATGCAGAGCAGCCCTCGCCTGACAGCTCACCATTAATGAAATGGTGGCTGAGAGAGCAGGTAGCCATAGCTCTTCTATATAAAAATACATGATGATGGTGTTACACAGTCATTTTTCAGAGATGGGACAATGTGTCAGAATGGGGCAGATACCCAGAAGTGCACATAGTGATGACTAAACATCTCTAGTAGCTCTAGATCTATGCATCCATGCAACCTACATAGCAGAGGAAATGGATTGGATCAAATGGTGAAAATGTCATGTTTCTACGTAGAAAGAAAAACTCCATGTCATCATGTGAGATTTGTCTTGTGCTTCCTAAACGAGTTTCACACACTCGTTTAGGGCGGAATCCTGACACTTCTGGATATTATAAAATATCCAACTCTGCTTAGCATAATAGATAGGAAACATACTACGTCAGTGTCCCACACCACTGACATGTTTGGCCAGTTTTATACCTCACCATCTGGAAGAGCATCATTTAACCCTTCTAATATGATGAAACAGCCCCATGATGATGCCGGTGTTATTTACACACTTTACTCTTCAATGAGCCAAAAGTCCCATCCACATAGCCAATCCATCTAAGAGACATGATTCCCTTATGATTCATATAAAAAGCATTCATCATGCATACATTACACAAGTGTTTTTAAAGGATAGCGTGTGTGCTGTGTTCACTGTAACTATAAAACTAGATGAAGTCAAAACCCACATTAAAATCATAATCCATCGAGGATCACCTTGTCAGTTGATCTGTTTGGGAATAAAGTCAGTATATTAATCACATATGTACTTTTGTCCTAGCGATCATTTATCTCCACTCCAGATCAATCCCTCAGGTAGCTAGACTACAGATCAATCCCTCAGGTAGCTAGACTACAGATCAATCCCTCAGGTAGCTAGACTACAGATCAATCCCTCAGGTAGCTAGACTCCAGATCAATCCCTCAGGTAGCTAGACTACAGATCAATCCCTCAGGTAGCTAGACTCCAGATCAATCCCTCAGGTAGCTAGACTACAGATCAATCCCTCAGGTAGCTAGACTACAGATCAATCCCTCAGGTAGCTAGACTCCAGATCAATCCCTCAGGTAGCTAGACTCCAGATCAATCCCTCAGTTAGCTAGACTCCAGATCAATCCCTCAGGTAGCTAGACTACAGATCAATCCCTCAGTTAGCTAGACTACAGATCAATCCCTCAGGTAGCTAGACTACAGATCAATCCCTCAGGTAGCTAGACTACAGATCAATCCCTCAGGTAGCTAGACTCCAGATCAATCCCTCAGGTAGCTAGACTCCAGATCAATCCCTCAGGTAGCTAGACGACAGATCAATCCCTCAGGTAGCTAGACTACAGATCAATCCCTCAGGTAGCTAGACTACAGATCAATCCCTCAGGTAGCTAGACTACAGATCAATCCCTCAGGTAGCTAGACTCCAGATCAATCCCTCAGGTAGCTAGACTCCAGATCAATCCCTCAGGTAGCTAGACTACAGATCAATCCCTCAGGTAGCTAGACTACAGATCAATCCCTCAGGTAGCTAGACTACAGATCAAGCAGAGCTACATTTACACATTGCAAATCCCCTTATATCAAAGGCTTACATCACACACTACACTTCCCCAGTCCCTCATCATAAAGGCTTCATAGTGAGACCCACAGAGGACCAGAAGGGGGCAGAGAGGGGAAGACAGAGAGCAGGAAGAGGAATCATCCAATGTCCAGCCCCCAGAGGCCTGCTAATACCTACTCTGGCTCCATGTATTTTACATGAACAATCCTCCGAGGGCAGGGAGGATAGGAATCTTCCACTATTTAAATACAGGATTTTGGGACATCAAAGCCCAGTCGATATTGGAAAAACAGAAATAATTAGGGATGTGGAGGTAGACAGAAATATACACATTTCCATAAGATGATAATTAGTCCCAGGGCTAGCTGGGTCAGGATTGTGCGTACATTGCATGTGTGTGTGTGAGGAAGAAATTAGAAAATCATGTCTGAAATATTCCAACCAAGTATCGATTCTCATTCAGTAATCTCAGTCCATTATGGTGAATGGAAGAGACAGAGGTAAATGATACCAAAGGAGATATTCCTCTGCCCAGTCAATCAGTTCACAGTATTGAATAAATATAGTTGAACTGAATGAAGACAAACCTTAATATCCCTACATACAGACACAACGTTACTGTAAAAATACAGTGTGTGGCTGGACACTTTAATTAGGTATCCAGCTCCATAACATCCAGAAGTGATGTTTTATCTTTCATTTTCTGTCATTCTAAATGAGCCTCTGATAATACTTACCATAGCCCCTGTACAGCCCTGTATAACACATACAGATCATAACACCTATTTTCTGGGTACTGTAAGATCAACTATGTACGTTGTTCCTTTGATCAACATAACGAGGAGAAAGTCTGGTCACACATGCCTGGTGAATGATTTCACGACTGTGTGCATGACGGGTACAAGATGAAGCGACAAAAACCACAAAACCTAAAAGCTTGAATCAAACGGGAACAGTGAACTAAAATCACACTTCTCTCAGTGCAGTCATTTACAGCGTCTTGTTCTATTTCACGTTCTGGAGTAAAAAAGAGAAGGGTTTGTTTTCTCCTGCTGAGAGGCACATTTAAGAGGGGCCAGCTAGTCTGTCTCCTTATCTACGTAATAACCCCTCCACAGACCTGCCAACACGGGTAAACACAGGGTGCTGAGTGTGTGTGCATGCGTATGTGTGTGTGTCTGCGTGCATGCGTGCGAGCATGAACGTCTTTCAGCATCAACTTCAAGTTCCATGACCAGTAAGTGAAAAGCACACCTTCCAGTGGAAGTGTGGTGTTGGGAGCTGGGTGCTCCAAGCCTCCCCTCCACTTCCCCCCATAAGAACCATCGACTCTGGCTGTGTCTGGCACATCTACTGGCCTCTCAGCTCTTTCCCTGCATTTCCACATTCAATCACTCAACAGCCTTTAAAACAGAGCGCTGCACTCCAATACACAGTCAGAAACACGCTATCAAATCTGATTTATTTACACCCACAAATATCTCTCCCCCAGGACGTATTATCACCTCCATAAAAGCAAAGGGGAAGTTGCCTTGGAGAGAGGGGGAAAGGAAGCTGAATGCGGGTGAACCTTTTGTTTCTGTTTTTCAAGTCTTTTTTTCCGCTCTTCTTCTGGACTTTGTCATGTTTAGGTATTACCAGTAAACCAGCGGATGGCTGACTGGCTGCCTGGCTGTCTGGTTTCCTGCCTGACGACTGTCAGAGTCATCGCCGGGGTGATGGATGAATGGAAAACAGATAAAGTGATACTTCCTGCTGCTCACCTGACCCAACCCCCTCCCCTTCATCGCTCATAGCCACGCTGACCTTGTGTGATCCTCACATGCTTGGTTGAGTCGGCGTTGAAGGGAGGCATCACGGCGTGAGCCTGTATTGAGCCGGGAGACATCGATTGATGGACAGGCTAAGTCTGGACACCCGAAGCTGGAGAAAGAGAAGTGAAGAAAGACAAGGTCCATTGCGAGGCATTTGAATTCAGAACATGACTTGGATATTCAATTAAAATTTACTGTGGATTTAAAACTCGGAAGTCCACTTAAATTCCAGACTGAAATTATATTGAAGCCAATACTAGAAGCATAGTAGCATAACGGAAGCACAGTGTCCAAAAGGATCATACTAGGTGAAACCCTGTTTTTCATAACATGATTATCTTATGCAATCCCTATTCCATGTCCAAATGTTCACACCCCACAGATCGTACACACAGGACATATCGGTTGAATGAAACACAAACCACCCATAAACCAAAAACCTTTGAACCCCATAGAGACACAATATCTACCAATCTCACTGCATCTCTAATAAATCTATTGGCATTTCATCATTTTCTACCTAGCATCATGGGAGACAGTGTCCCCTGCTGTCTACAATTATACTCCTCTATCCCACATCTCCTATTGAAGCTCCAAACCAAACTACAAATCTAGATCATCATTCTCGCCTCATAAACATATCATTATCTAAGAGCCATTTCATTTTCATTTCCCAGTGTCTGCCAGTCAGTCAACTCCCCTCTATCAGTGTTGTACAGCAGTGTTGAATGGTGCATGTGTCACCAGTCCAAACATACTGGAGCAATTAGAGAAGTTTGTCTGTAGCAAAAAGATCAGTGGGCTCTTCTTTTTGGCGCTTTCAGCACACAAAACCTATTATGAAAGTGAGAGGAGGCTATTAACATCCATCAAACTGTGGAGGAGGAAGAGGAGGAGGAGAAAGAGGAGGACGAGGGAGAATATTCTCTTCTCTCCACAAACTGAGAATGTTAGAAGAGTTGTGTTTGGTCAGGATGCCAAGGCTCAGTGCAGCAGCGATCAGGTTCAATGTCTTTACCTCCACTTATAAGGACACAGTACATGTCCTCAGCTGGCATATACAAGTCCAGTGGAAAGATGGAGGAATGCAATGTGCTTCTCTCTAGAGCGAAGCACTGCATAGTGTGCACCACATTATGGCTGCAATGCAGTCACTCAAATTGAACCCTTCCAGAATTTGCAGTGCACTTATCTAATGTCCACTCGTCAATATTTGACTGTTCACCCATCCTCCCTGTGCCTACACACCCGTTGCTGAGCAGACGCTCTATGGTGGACCATAGTGACCAGAAGTCCCCACCAGGCCGCTAGGCTTTCTGGCACTTTGTGAGCCATCAAACTGCTGACTGGACGCAGTCTTTGTTGCTACTGGGCGCTATTGGTGCTAGTGACATCCCCTCACACACTGGGACTGTGTGGGATCTGGGTTAGGGCTCAGGCCTATTGTGTTCTCAGAGCCAACAGGGTTAACAGAGCCAAGGCACACGTCCCAGATCACCCTACCACCGCGTCACTCTATTGTCCACAAGTCTGGCTCCTCTGTCCTGGCATTCTCTCCGAATGAGGTAGTATGAGAGAACTAATCAGCCAGTGGTGTCATGGAGGTTAGTGGAGTAGAGGGATGACCCCAGTAGCCAGATGCCAGAGGGTTATATGGTACAGTGGGCGCTAGAGGGCAGAGTAATGGAATGGATCTCCAGTTTTTGTAACATACTGTAGCTGCAGGCCAGAGTTAGCGGCCTGTTGCCTGCTATTTGGAATAGAGGCCAGGAGATTTGAGGAATAGCATCATTCTGAAACCACTGGTGCTCACATGGAGACAGGCACACACACAATCATTTTGGTTACACACATCTATGACAATATCTTCAATGTCCATCCATTCAGAAGAGTCTATTCTCTGGCGCAACACATAACTGGGCCTCAGAAGAGTAACGATCAGGGGGCTTAGAGAGTAGAGAGAGGCTGCTCTGTGATGTTCGGGGTTAGAATGTAAACCCATGGAGACATGAAACTCACCAGACCCTGCTCTGGCTTCTGTCCTGCTTTGTGACCTCTATGTTATCCAGATAAAATACTCCCTTTTTTCCTCTCATCCTCCTCTTCCTCATCCTCATTCTGTTCTTCCTCACCTTGCTACTTCTCATCCCTGCGTCTTAGTGTGATCTCAGAGGAGAAGTGGCACTATGCTTTTCCAATCAGAAAAAACGATCAGATTAGATCGGTGCAACTAACAATCTGTTTGGTCAATGACGCAGAAAACGGCGACCACAGTCGGACCACCTAATTAGTGGTGGGCAGGAATTTAATATCCAGAGACTGAGCAGCATTACCACTGGTCCAGGTTTCTCCCTCTGATGCAACCCTCAATTCTCCAGGCGCAACAGCACCTACAGTACAGCACTACAGTCTGTCTTCTGAGAGAGAAAAACGAGCCTGTCTTACTCCGGCAGACAGATTTGAGAAGCCACTCCTGACACCAATCTTTTCCACATGGATGGCCTATCAGCGTCCTCTTTTCCTGAACGTGTTATTTCCATAATCCGGCGGTTTCTCCATTGCCTGGGGTTAATAGATGGGCCAGGGTATTTGGGATGGCAGGCCTTTGTAGGCCCTAACGAACGGTCTGCGGTCTGATGAATGGCGTTTGGGCTGCGACCACGTCACTTGTTCCATTAGCAAAGCCTCTCCCCCAACTCGGCTGTATTGAACCAGGGCTTTCAGCTATTAGGCTGATGCATGACACAGTCAATTCCAGTTACGCTTTAATAAGTGAATATTTATCTGAGCCCCCCCCGTCTCAAAGAAAGAGGGAATGAGGGAAGAAAAAGGAGACAGAAGAGGGGTCTGAATCGTTCTCATCTCCAGACGTGTGTATATAATATATATATATATATATATATATGTGTGTGTGTCTGTGTTCTACGTCCCTGGTTAATCTCCTTTGTCAGCGAGCTTCTGCGAGGTTGGGTTTAGTGTGATTTATCTGCAGTAGTCTATCCCAG
Organism: Oncorhynchus mykiss; assembly: GCF_013265735.2. Classification (NCBI taxonomy): domain Eukaryota; kingdom Metazoa; phylum Chordata; class Actinopteri; order Salmoniformes; family Salmonidae; genus Oncorhynchus; species Oncorhynchus mykiss. Next base: position 30,830,273 of record NC_048590.1, on the reverse strand, counting down.
CAGGCAGTGTGGTAGTAACAATCACACCTCAAACATACAGAGCAGTACTACTGGAACCATCTACCACACATCCCTGTGCCTGGAAGAAGTGATGCAGGGATTGCAGGGTTTAGCTCCAACCAGACACTCTCACTAATTACATTAAAACTAAGCTAATTAATTAACATCAGTAATTAGCTAAATTCCACCTACAGTATATCTCCCAGGTCTACAACAAAGTCTGTAGACTAAAAGTGTGGAACACATAGGGTTTCCTACTGCACCTGTAAGGATGTGGAGTCACATCACTGTGTATACCAATAACATATTCCCTCGACCCAGTCCTATACGGAAAGTTGTTTCTTCTTCCCTCTGTAATGCAGACTGATAGAACATTACATGCAGTGCTAATGAACAGGACTCATAGTCGTTAGGAGGAGGATTGTAGGTTAGAGAGAGCGAGAGAGAGATCCTGCTGCCTGGTCTGTATAGAGACGTTGATCTCTGTGACCAAGTGTTGCTGAGTGCCACTCTGACAGGCTATTAGTCATAAGGCTTAACGACTCACCTCCTATCGCTATGGTAATCCATACTCCAGGATCGGGCCCGCCGGCTAGGTTAGGGGCCACTCACACTTCAAAATAATACACTCACACACAAACATTAACACACGCATGCATGCTACACATATACACACGCAAGCACGCACGTACGCACGCACATGCTCACAAACACACATACAAGCAAGTAAACACACATGCTAAGAAAAATAAATGCATCACTCCTGGTGAGATTCAAGGTTGACAGTAAAAAAACAAGTGACTGTTTCAATCAATACATCAACCAATCACTAGAATTTAGTGTGTGACAGAGAACAGTACAACAACCAAGTCCCTCTCACCTGTCCCTGACACGTCCCACTCTGCACCTGTCATCACTGAGTGACATCTGTATAAGCTAAAACTAATTTTCCTAAAGTGCTTTTCTAAGGCCTCTGACCCTTGAACCATTGATTGAATGAAAGTGTAAAAGTGTGTCAGTGTGAGTGCATGTGTGTTTTGGATCTCATCTGTCCTTGTCCTGTTTCTCTAGTCTCTTGAAGTTGACCATGTCATGAAAACAAAACAGACACTTCAACACACCTGGCAGTACACCAAGTGGGTGTAACGCTCGTTGTCGGTGGAAGGAAGAGTGGACCAAAGTGCAGCATGTATAGTGTTCATGATATTTATTTATAAGAAACACTAAAACAAAAAACAAACAGTTCCGTCAGGCACAGACACTAAACAGAAAATAACACCCCACAAAGCCCAAAAGGAAAATGACAACTTATATATGATCCCCAATCAGAGACAACGATAAACAGCTGCCTCTGACTGGGAACCACACGCTGCAAAAAACAAAGAAATAGAAAACATAGACTTTCCCTCCCGAGTCACACCCTGACCTAAAGAAAATAATAAGGCTCTTTAAGGTCAGGGCGTGACAGTGGGACAAGCTGTCCTGTGTTCTGGTCAAACTTCCAGGCCAAGACAGGGCCATCCTAAGCATGGGACAAGATAATCCTACTATAGGAAAACCTTGGCCAATAACTGTGCTATATTAGTTGCAGTTTGTGTAAAGCTTTTTTAATTGGAAGATACTGTAGCTTCTTTAACCAGCCATAAGAGTCAGAGGTCAATAACACCCAGTAGTCAAACGTATATTAATCACTGTGATACAATTAGATGCTGATTTTGTGCATTTTTGACAGGTGCTGGCACCTCACTGAACGAATGCCACATGAATTGCTCCGCTAAAGTGTATTTGGGAACACAACTGTAAATAACCTGCTTGCCAAAATAAACTCCCACTGTATGCATGTGTGTATTGGTTGATGTGCATTCCATAGGGTGTGGCCGATAAATGCTTTCAAAAACATGACAAGCAGCTATACATAATGTGTACATAGCTATACATAATATCATGAAATACATGTTGGTGCCACTGCAGAGATGACCATTGGTGTTCAACCACAAACTAAAACATGCATTTCAGAGGTTACAGACCTGCATCTCATTTCAACAATGCAATGAAAATGGATCAAAATAAATGGGATGAATTAAACAGAGTATCGTTCGTCCTTTGATATGGAATCCTGGTTGCTGCATTTCAGAAGTGCCCAAGTCAAAGTAATTCAGTTAAGTCAAGTATTCAGTTAAAAGACAGAACAGTGAGTGTTGGGTACAGCGGGATTAGCGTGTCATGGAATACATTGTGAGAGTTGCTAAGAAACAGAGAACCAATCGTCTCCCCATTCATTGAGCCACAGGGGACTAGTTTGGAGTTAATTGCTGCAAATCCAATTTTTTAATTAAAATGAACATCATGACGATCTGACTTGATTGTGTTTTTTCTCTATCTCTCCCCTGTAGGATGACTTGAAAGAGTCCTGTTGTTTTATTTTAATTGGGGCAGTGATGTAATTGGCCTACTCCATGCTGGTCCATTCAATTTAGCCCTGCCGTGTGTGTCACAGAGAGAGAGAGAGAGAGAGACAGAGAGATATATATTATATATTATATTATATATATTATATATATTCACTTTGTATGTTGTCTACCTCACTTGCTTTGGCAATGTTAACACGTTTCCCATGCCAATAAAGCCCTTGAATTGAATTGAATTGAGAGAGAGAGAGAGAGCGAGAGAGAGAGAGAGCATAACAAGTAACATTCCCAGATAATGGAGTAAATAGATGAGATGCTGAGATGTACAACAAGGTATTGGCCAACAAAAAATGAAACAAGGAATTGAAATTTGGATGGCAGAAAACAACAAAAAATGAAACAAGGAATTGGATGACAGAAAAGAGAGAGGGAGAAAAGCAAATGAAGAAGGAGTGGGTAAAGCCGGAGAGGGGATATTTGTTGATGCCGTAAGGCCTTTCACCCTACTCTCTCTCCGTGTCCCCATGGTCCCGCTTAGGTAACTTTTGGACGCCCTCTGAACATGCCGCACCCAAAGATTATTTCTATGCAAATTCATAGATGGGGAGAAAGAGAGGGAGGGAGAGGGGAGGAGGAGGCGAACAAGGGAAAAATGCAAGCGGCAAATGAAATGTAAAACACACTCTGCAAAAAATCGATTCCTCATGCGTCGGCTTGGGTGGTGTACCTTGCAGAGGTGGCACATTGATAAATATTCATAGTGTGTGTGTATTTTGCCTCTCCAAATGGCTGTGTTTTTAAACCAGGGGTCAGGGAAGTAGAGGGGGGTATGAGGGAAGGCCATGGGAACAGACTCTGTACGATAGCCCCCCAACAAAAGTGACTTAACCACAGTAGATTTTTCACTATAGCTCTAGACATCTCACCCCACACTTACACAGTGAGAGGGTTGTTGAGAGTGTATGTGTGTGTGTGTGTGTGTGTGTGTGTGTGTGTGTGCGTGCGTGCGCTGCGTAAGAGAGAGAAAGAAAGAGAGGGAGAGAGGGAGAGAGAGAAAGAGAGAAAGAGAGAGACAGAGAGGGAGAACAGGCGAAAAACAAAACGAGAAATATTAGAGAGGAAGAGCGTGAAAACAACAGTAGTGACCATGTGACATCTACTGTTAGGCCCACCTTTTAACTAAACCTGCCCTGATTTGCTCATTCGGCGCAGCCACTTTGAACACATAGTCCCCCACGTCTAATAACATCCCTGTAATTAGCATATGCTTTGATTATAAAAGTCACTCTCTCAGCCTGACAGAGCATCATGTGTCGTGTTCCAGGGGAAGCTCACTATTTCAATCTCTTTTAATCTTTATTCAACAATTTAACATGCCATATCTCTTTATGTGGGGCCAACGACTGTATGACACTGTAAACCCAGGAGAGAAGTCAATGTAGCTGAGTCCCCTGTAATCCTTCATCACTGAGTCCTTATTTTTGATGCATGTAGGTGTAATCGACATGTGTGTAGGCCTACTGCCATTGATTGTGATCCATCTCCTTTCTGACTGCTATAGAATGCAGTGGGAAGACACTGTTATACAGGAAGATAGGTGTGCCAGATGCCTGTTGGTTTGATTACCCTGAATTAGTGTTATGAAACTGACACAATTAAGAGGCTATAATACCCACTGTATTGAAAAGGTACCTTACCTTTGTGCAAAGCCACACAGTTCTGTGTAACATTTCATTGTTCTGACATGTGAAGTGTGTGTGTCACGCCCTGACCTTAGAGATCCTTATTATTCTCTATGTTTGGTTAGGTCAGGGTGTGATTTGGGTGGGCATTCTATGTTTTCTGTTTCTTTGTTTTTGGCCGGGTATGGTTCCCAATCAGAGGCAGCTGTCTATCGTTGTCTCTGATTGGGGATCATACTTGGGCAGCCCTTTTTCCCACCATTAGGTTGTGGGATCTTGTTTTCTGTTTAGTGTCTGTGCCTGACAGAACTGTGCGCTTTCGTTTTTTGTCCTTGTTATTTTGTTTCGGTGTCATCAATAAAAAGACGATGTACGCCTACCACCCTGCGCCTTGGTCCACTCTTCATCCAACCACCAACGAGAGCCGTAACAGTGTGTGTGTGTTAACTCTGTTAGTTAGTATGTATCCCAGTATTCCAACAGGCCTAAACCAAAGCCCAGTGGTTCTAGCCATAGACAATATTCAGTGTGTGTCCGTGGATTCGTTTTTTTCCTGAGCTGGTTGCTAGTTGTGTGCTATTTTATTTCTCCCCTTGCAAATGGGCTGAAGAACAACAGAGGGGGATCCCCTTGAGGGAGCAGTGTAAACATGCAGCTATGATGCACAGAGCAAGTTCCCACTCCTTCTGCCTGTGCAATACAAAAGCCGCTCCTTTCATCTGAGACAAACAAGTGGATAAAGCAACGCCTACACTCACACACACCTCTTTAATTAACAGATTCATTTACCATGTTTAATCTGTGTGCAAACTCCAAATACAACAAACAAACACAAGCAAAGCAGGATTTTTTCCTGTTGTTTTGTTTGTTTGTACTGCTTCAACATTTAGTAGTGCACTGAAATCCGAGGGAAATTGGTCTGGAAAACAATGTTCTGGCTATGCCTCCGACAATCAACTCCACAGAAGATATTTCTGGCTTAATGATCTAGGTTACTTACGATAAAATAATGTTATTAAAAGTGATCTGGGTTATTTGCAGCCCTGTGAAAATAGCCCCCAAAAACTTCTTAGATATTCAGATTACACTACTTATGCCCCATCATCAAATGTTAACTGCTGTTTCACCGTCCCAATCCTACAAAACAGTCCTTATGAGACAAGGAGAATGTAGCTGCAAGCAGCCATGGCGGGGTTCTAGCCCTATTGCACTTCAGCACCACAATCAGGACAATTTTGACTCATTGTCCTTGGATGAGCTACCAGACAAAAATAACCCTAGGCTCCCCTGGCCCTATTGGCTAAATAATGTTCCGGAATACGAGACCCCAGTACAGTGACTGTGACACCGCAATTACAGAATGAATACAACAGATTGGGTAACACGTTCCTTCCCAAAAGTACGTTTTAACATTTTAGGATCAGATAGTGGGTGTTTCAGTATCAGTGTATAACCTCTCCATTACCTGTGTGTTCCTGCAGAGTTTGGTCACCTGAGCTCTCTCCATTTATTATCAAAGTACACAGCACATTCAAACCTGGGGGGAAAGGCGATGCCTGGTCAGCTTCAGTGTCCAGTGCAGACAAACTAGCTGAAGTTTCACAATTATTGGCGTCCAAGCAGAAAAATAAATAAATAATTTAAAAAATTCCCCTACGCATCACCGTGGGAAACCTAGACCTGCCAGACGTTATAGATCGCCCTGCGGTTGTGGCTGTTGAGGTAACTCAAGGTGTGGGAGGGTTTGACCGTCAAGAAAAAAAATATATATATACAGTGCCTTCCGAAAGTATTCGGCCCCCTTGAACTTTGCGACCTTTTGCCACATTTCAGGCTTCAAACATAAAGATATAAAACTGTATTTTTTTGTGAAGAATCAACAACAAGTGGGACACAATCATGAAGTGGAACGACATTTATTGGATATTTCAAACTTTTTTAACAAATCAAAAACTGAAAAATTGGGCGTGCAAAATTATTCAGCCCCTTTACTTTCAGTGCAGCAAACTCTCTCCAGAAGTTCAGTGAGGATCTCTGAATGATCCAATGTTGACCTAAATGACTAATGATGATAAATACAATCCACCTGTGTGTAATCAAGTCTCCGTATAAATGCACCTGCACTGTGATAATCTCAGAGGTCCGTTAAAAGCGCAGAGAGCATCATAAAGAACAAGGAACACACCAGGCAGGTCCGAGATACTGTTGTGAAGAAGTTTAAAGCCGGATTTGGATACAAAAAGATTTCCCAAGCTTTAAACATCCCAAGGAGCACTGTGCAAGCGATAATATTGAAATGGAAGGACTATCAGACCACTGCAAATCTACCAAGACCTGGCCGTCCCTCTAAACTTTCAGCTCATACAAGGAGAAGACTGATCAGAGATGCAGCCAAGAGGCCCATGATTACTCTGGATGAACTGCAGAGATCTACAGCTGAGATGGGAGACTCTGTCCATAGGACAACAATCAGTTGTATATTGCACAAATCTGGCCTTTATGGAAGAGTGGCAAGAAGAAAGCAATTTCTTAAAGATATCCATAAAAAGTGTAGTTTAAAGTTTGCCACAACCTGGGAGACACACCAAACATGTGGAAGAAGGTGCTCTGGTCAGATGAAACCAAAATTGAACTTTTTGGCAACAATGCAAGACGTTATGTTTGGCGTAAAAGCAACACAGCTGAACACACCATCCCCACTGTCAAACATGGTGGTGGCAGCATCATGGTTTGGGCCTGCTTTTCTTCAGCAGGGACAGGGAAGATGGTTAAAATTGATGGGAAGATGGATGGAGCCAAATACAGGACCATTCTGGAAGAAAACCTGATGGAGTCTGCAAAAGACCTGAGACTGGGACCGAGATTTGTCTTCCAACAAGACAATGATCCAAAACATAAAGCAAAATCTACAATGGAATGGTTCAAAAATAAACATATCCAGGTGTTAGAATGGCCAAGTCAAAGTCCAGACCTGAATCCAATCGAGAATCTGTGGAAAGAACTGAAACCTGCTGTTCACAAATGCTCTCCATCCAACCTCACTGAGCTCGAGCTGTTTTGCAAGGAGGAATGGGAAAAAAATTCAGTCTCTCGATGTGCAAAACTGATAGAGACTTACCCCATACGACTTACAGCTGTAATCGCAGCAAAAGGTGGCGCTACAAAGTATTAACTTAAGGGGGCTGAATAATTTTGCACGCCCAATTTTTCAGTTTTTGATTTGTTAAAAAAGTTTGAAATATCCAATAAATGTCGTTCCACTTCATGATTGTGTCCCACTTGTTGTTGATTCTTCACAAAAAAAATACAGTTTTATATCTTTATGTTTGAAGCCTGAAATGTGGCAAAAGGTCGCAAAGTTCAAGGGGGCCGAATACTTTCGCAAGGCACCTTATATATGCTGTATATTCACTAATGAAATTCTCACAACTCGACATCAGCCAAATATTATAGTTGAACTTCTTCCCCCCCAAAAATACATGTACCACATACAAAATGAATCCAGTTTAAATTCTTGCATTGACTCAATTATTTAAAGCTGTTGAGTTGAGAAGGGAAGTGTATTTCCCCCTCAAAGGGATATGTTTAACAGTATTTTTGTATAAAGCGAGGCACTTTGAATTTCTTGGCAGGATTGCTGTCATTTGCATGTCCATTGTGAGAGAAGACAGGGCTGTGGGATATGTGGGATTTCAAATGAAATGAAATAGTGACACAATAAAAGACAACAGAGGATTTCAGAGCGGGAGGCTTCAGGTGTATGCGGTACACGCTAGTGAAATGAACTAGACGCTATGGAAATATCCCCCTCCTCACGACAAGACATTTGTAGCCGTGACTTCAATGGAGATAATTGAATTTTACAGAAAAAAAACTCAGACAAAAGGAGAATTTTGCTTTGTGTGAATGTGTGGTGTTTATTTTTTCACATTCTCAATGGAGAAAATCTGTTATCACTTTGGGCATTATAAACAGTAGCATACATACAAGCAGAAAAGGAGTAGGTTTATGAGAGACTGAAGACGAGAGTTAACATGTAGCCTAATAATTCAACATGAAAATGACAATATATTGAATAAATTATTAAGTTACAGCAAATGTGATTTGTAGACAAAAATGCATTACTACTAAATAAATGAGCCAAAATTCTCCAGTGGTCAGAACCAAAAAAAGATGTCATGCTCTTTCAGATCAAAAATAAATTTCACACAACATAAAGACATAAATATCCTCACAAAAAAAGGACCTAGTAGGGTATTTTTACTACCACAATGACAGGGCCATGGACACAGGGTTTGTTGTCAGTCTGCTTCAGCTTTGATCAAAAGGCTTGTGAGAGGTTGAGGTGAATATTGTGAAAGAACTCAATGGTTTAGACACACTAGCCTCCACATCTGGGGGAAGTCCCCTGTCCACAGCACAAAGAACCAGGAAGGACGATGGAGAGGGGGCGTCAGACACAAATGACACAACATTTCAATGAGACTGCCGTGAGACTACTGCCTCTCAATTACAGAGAGTGTCAAGGTCAAGGATAGGGTCAAGGGTCAAAATGTTGAAATCAGTTTGCATCAAAATAAATAAAAAGTCTGATTGAGACTCATCAAGTTATCTTGTATTCACTGTGTTAGATTAGAATCATCACTTCAAGGTAGAAAACTGTAACATGCACACATTATACAGGGCTAAACGTGTCTCTTGTCTGCAATAGAATAATGATTCAATGAACAACCACTGGTGTTAAGTAACTCAGTAAGCTATCCTGTGACATTTCTGTACAGTATGTAAAATGCTGGCAGATGTCTGGTAGCTGAAGCTGTCAAGCTCCAACCTCATTCTCTATTCTAACCTCTTCATTATCCCCCTATAACACCCTGAGGCCAGAACACACAAACACACCCGCTGTTCCATTACACTAACTAGCTCCCTCCTGTGTTTATTTAGTCCCAGGGCCGGGGTCTCGTACACACACTGACAGCTCAACCCGACACTTAACAGATATTAGAGATGAAATGACCTTCCTCTCTCCCGTACGTACAGCACTCCTTCCCCTACAGCTGCAGTTCACCTCTCTAAAGACAGAAACATTATTTTGTAGTTGTCAGAAAAAAGAAACGGAACACATCCTCCACTCCGGCGTGTGAAGTGCACCAGCCGTTTCCATCTTTGTATTTCCCCCCTGCACTTGAATAGCAATTAAACGGATTCTCTCGCTCTCTTTTCGTCTCACCTAGGTCTTGTCAGTGAGTGAGTACTTTTGTGTGAGAGGAAGAGGGGAAGGGGAGGAGTGACATATCTAATCGAGTAGGAGCTTCATCTCTGCTGGAAGACTTGTGAAATGAGAGGCAGAGAGGGATCTTTATAAGGCTGGAATTAGAGCTGGGCTGCAAGGCTGCCTTCACTAGATCCGTTTGGGAAGTGTATGAAGTGATTCCATTATAAGAGGGAGCCTTGAAAGGAAGGGGGCCTCAGCCCAGAGGACACCTTGGGAAGGAAGGGAAGAGAGGACCTTGCTGTGTTGAGGAGCAGGAGGAAACCTTGCTGAACCAGCAACTCTCCACACACAGAGAGAGAGAGAGAGAGAGAGAGAGAGAGAGAAAGAGAGAGAGAGAGAGAGAGAGAGAGATTGCAATCGGACATTTGCTCAGGGCATCACAATTACCTCCAAAATAAAGGTCATTTTTACATCACTCCAACACTCGCAAAATTCAAGTTATTGTACATTGTGCAGTACAGACATAGCAGAAGTAGAAAAAAACATATTTGTACCCTTTTAATTCTTAATTTCTCTGCCAGAGTTATACTAGCAGTAATATATAGGGACTCTGCTATCAGAGTTTATCACACTGTCCATGCCTGTACTTTTTCTATTGCTTATTTGAAAAATGTACTTCTTTTGCATATTCATTCTCTCCACTCTTATAGTTTGGATACAATGAAATAAAGACAAAAAGGAGATGATTCTTCTTCCTGGACTTGATGGGGGACATTATGGTCTCTCAGTCTATCACAAGGACATCAACTGTCCTTTCTATATCCTCTCTTCCCTCTTTCATAATGGACATGAACCTATTGCCCTGTGTCACACAGAGAGTCAATCTCCTCATCGGGCCCTCCCTAACCTCTCCCTCAGACACAAAGAGCACTCCACTCTGCGGGGCCGAACCAGCACTCTGTTACACTCTACACAAGGGCCCTCACTATAGTCAACAAGTGGACTATTGATTACTGCAGCCTCCTACACTAATTACTCTAGGGCTCAGAGAAGAGAAGGAGGACACAGTTATTCTCTCTCTCTCTTTATCGCTCCATCTCTCCATCTCTTGCTTTCTCTCTCTGTCACTCTCTCTTAGAGACTCAATATGGGCAGGAGAGGGAGAGAAAGAGGCCACTATGGTTACTGGATCAGACAAAAAACAACCATACTCTAAAAGAATGGAGGGATGATTGAATGCCTTGATTGTCAAACAGTCATTTTTACCACCCCACACTTTTACTACATTAGCAATTTCCCAACTTGATGGTGGACAAAAGCAGGGAAATACAGGGATTTCCAGTAAGCTCCGAGCTCCACCACAATCCTTAACGTGACTAATAGGCACAGACATGGCTTTCTGGCAGAACTTACGTTGCTTTGACACCTGAAAGTTGTCTACTGATGGTCAGCAGGGTTTGGTCAAGGTTTAAAGTCTGTGTGGTTGTGAGTTGTTGTGAGTGTGAGCTCTTCTTGACAAGACCGCCAGTGGTCAGACACATTAGCCTTCAGTATCAGAACCGTGAAAGTCTCCTGAAAATAGCTTGCACAAGTCACAGCGACCAAACCTCAGACTAGGAGATCTATTAAGGACGGGTCAACAGGCGCTCTACAGTTACTAAAGCCTGGCATTGTGGTTTGAATGATCCAGCACTGCGGAAACGTACAATTCACTCACTGCTGTAATTCTATCTCACAGCCTGAGTGAGAGAGTGAGTGAATGTGTGAAAGGGGGAGAGGAGAGAACACTTAAAAGTCGTCCCTGTAATAAATGAGCTGATGATAAGGGTAGTGGGCCTTTTGAATGAATGACTGTAGTCCATTTAGCCAATGTAAATATGAGAATGACACTAGAAATGACTCATTCAAGTTGTGGTGGACATCGATAACATTTCTGTGCATTACCTTTTAAAATAATACTTGTCCAGGGAAAAATACTTTCTTTTTTAGACGAATAACAACAAAACTAGAACGACAAAAAAGTTGAATAGCAGACTTGGACTTTTGAAAATCCTCTAGGAACTTAATAATCTGTTCCACAATGCATTATTCCATTTTGGCTGAGTGGATCCACTGCACTTGTCACACCTAGTGTGTGTGAATTATCGTAGCTATGTAAAGTGTACCCTCATATTAATCTTTCGACTTTGATTGTGGATTTGCCGGGTCTGCTCGCTCTCATTTGCAAGTAAAAATATGAGATTGAAAATGAGATACATTTATCAAAGGCCACTCATACATTGTCACATTAAAGCACTATCACCACAAATCACCATAAAGCAACATGCGTGTGTGCGTCTGTGTGTGTGACCTCACACACCAATGTGACCTCACACACCAATGTGACCTCACACACCAATGTGACCTCACACACCAATGCAATACATTCCTTTTATGGCTGTGGTTTAGTGACCTATACAATACACAGTTCATCACTGTATATCAGAAATCATAGCTGTAGATTATCTCAATTTCCATCAAATTTTGTACATAATAATCATCCTCCGGCATAAGTTGACCATTATCCTTCCATAACTTGTCTGATAACTCACTCAGCCCACGAAGAGAACCAAGGCCAGCATCTCCATCACTACTTAGGAAAATAAAATGAAAAAGAGAATAAATATCAAAGCATAAACATCTTGTCCGTCTCTGACGATGACCGTAGTGTTTGGAGATGTAAAACCCTCCTAATGAGAGATTTGTTTTCTCCTCTAGCCAGGCAAAGCCCCAGAGTGCCCGTAAACAGGCCTGTATTAGTCTCGGCATGGAGCACGGAGCGGAGCTGAGCGGGCTGCTGCCCCTCATGCCTAATTCATGGAGGGGAGTCAGAGAGAGAGAGGCAGAGGAGGTAGAGGCGGGAGCCGCTTACACTGCCAGGCCAGAGCGGACTAGTGGTCTGAGCCACGCTCCGCTTTCATATTCTAATCAGCCAGCGCAGAGCAGGAAATCTTTGCTCTACAGCCCCACCGTGTTTACACTGTCACAAACATAACTCACAGAGAAAGAGAGAGGGAGAGAGAGTGGTAGCGATAGAGAGAGAGAGAGCGAGAGAGAGAGAGAGAGAGTGGTAGCGATAGAGAGAGAGAGAGAGAGAGAGAGAGAGAGAGAGTGGTAGCGATAGAGAGAGAGAGAGAGAGAGAGAGAGAGAGAGAGAGAGAGAGAGAGAGTGGTAGCGAGAGAGAGAGAGAGAGACAGAGAGAGAGCGAGAGGGAGAGAGAGCGAGAGAGTGGTAGCGATAGAGAGAGAGAGAGAGCGAGAGAGAGAGAGAGTGGTAGCGATAGAGAGAGAGAGAGAGAGAGAGAGAGCGAGAGGAAATCAAAAAGTAAAGTGAAAGCGAAGTAGCAAGGCCTTTTGATTATGATAAAAGTTTGCTGACGACAGCAATAAAACAAGCAACAGCCGTGAAGAGGAAAGGCGGATATGGAAATCATGGAGGTTACTTTACTCTGTTTTCTCTCATATACCGTAGCACTACTTTATGAAGCCCCCCGTACATAAGGTGCATTACACTAGAGACCATGGTGAACCGTTAAAAGGAGAGGAGTCAGATCAGTTTAGATGCTAAATTAACCTGGAGGTGAATCAGAATCATTCCTGAACACGTTCTGAGACATACGTGTATTTGCTTGAATTACTGTGGTCTGAGAGAGAGACTGTACTATAGGTGTAGGATCTTAATTTGATCACTTCTTTTTTGCCGAGAACTTTCCTGTACCGCATTAAATGCAGATGAGCTTTGTGATTGACATAAATTCACTGAAAACCCACAATAACAGTACGCCATTTTTCATGTAGCATACTTTTGTCCTGCTAATAGCCTAACCACAAATCAAGCAACATTATGGACAAAACATTAAAATCCTGTTGTGGCAGGACTATTTTGAATGAAGATACTCAGGGTTTCACTAGAGAACCGATAAGGTATCTGTGGAAGATAGAGTTGTTGTCACATGGACATGGTTTGGTGTTGATATTGTGTGTGAGCATCACAGATTGTCTGATTGGAATTTGTTGTCTTGGTATTTGTTATCACACCCGTTTGTGTCCAATATTTTCAGATATTTGTTATTTACTAAATGTCTAATTGCCAAAGACAAATCTTGTTAAAGGGGTATTTCAACCTTGAAACTAATTTTGTCAAACACGTTATACATTGGGAGTGTCAACAAGTTGCGCCCATTTATTTCACAAATCCATAAATTGTCTGCAATCTTGATTCCCAGAAATTCTGTCAAATGATAGGTTGAAAGGTGAACTCCTTAGCCAACTGTACACTAATCCGGATGCTTATAAGAAATCGTGCCATGCCCTCCGACGAATCAACAAACAGGCAAGGGGTCAGTCAATATAGGACTAAGACTGAATTCTACTACACCAGCTCTGACGCTCATCGGCTGCGGCAGGGCTTGCATACTATTACGGATTACAAAGGGAAGCCCAGCCGCAAGCTGCCCAGTGACACGAGCCTACTAGACGAGCTAAATCACTTATATGCACACTTCGAGGCAAGCAACACTGATGCATACATGAGAGCAAGAGTTGTTCCGGACAACTGTGTGATCACACTCTCCGTAGCTGATGTGAGTAAGACCTTTAAAGGTCTTACTCACATCAGCTACGGAGAGTGTGATCACACAGTCGTCCGGAACAGCTCTTGCTCTCATGTATGCTTCAGTGTTGCTTGCCTCGAAGCGTGCATATATAAGTGATTTAGCTCGTCTAGTAGGCTCGTGTCACTGGGCAGCTCCCATGTGACCAATAAAATTGTATTTTATTTGATACAGTGCCTTGCGAAAGTATTCGGCCCCCTTGAACTTTGCGACCTTTTGCCACATTTCAGGCTTCAAACATGAAGATTTAAAACTGTATTTTTTTGTGAAGAATCAACAACAAGTGGGACACAATCATGAAGTGGAACGACATTTATTGGATATTTCAAACTTTTTTAACAAATCAAAAACTGAAAAATTGGGCGTGCAAAATTATTCAGCCCCTTTCCTTTCAGTGCAGAAAACTCTCTCCAGAAGTTCAGTGAGGATCTCTGAATGATCCAATGTTGACCTAAATGACTAATGATGATAAATACAATCCACCTGTGTGTAATCAAGTCTCCGTATAAATGCACCTGCACTGTGATAGTCTCAGAGGTCCGTTAAAAGCGCAGAGAGCATCATGAAGAACAAGGAACACACCAGGCAGGTCCGAGATACTGTTGTGAAGAAGTTTAAAGCCGGATTTGGATACAAAAAGATTTCCCAAGCTTTAAACATCCCAAGGAGCACTGTGCAAGCGATAATATTGAAATGGAAGGAGTATCAGACCACTGCAAATCCACCAAGACCTGGCAGTCCCTCTAAACTTTCAGCTCATACAAGGAGAAGACTGATCAGAGATGCAGCCAAGAGGCCCATGATCACTCTGGATGAACTGCAGAGATCTACAGCTGAGGTGGGAGACTCTGTCCATAGGACAACAATCAGTCGTATATTGCACAAATCTGGCCTTTATGGAAGAGTGGCAAGAAGAAAGCAATTTCTTAAAGATATCCATAAAAAGTGTAGTTTAAAGTTTGCCACAAGCCACCTGGGAGACACACCAAACATGTGGAAGAAGGTGCTCTGGTCAGATGAAACCAAAATTGAACTTTTTGGCAACAATGCAAAACGTTATGTGTGGCGTAAAAGCAACACAGCTGAACACACCATCCCCACTGTCAAACATGGTGGTGGCAGCATCATGGTTTGGGCCTGCTTTTCTTCAGCAGGGACAGGGAAGATGGTTAAAATTGATGGGAAGATGGATGGAGCCAAATACAGGACCATTCTGGAAGAAAACCTGATGGAGTCTGCAAAAGACCTGAGACTGGGACGGAGATTTGTCTTCCAACAAGACAATGATCCAAAACATAAAGCAAAATCTACAATGGAATGGTTCAAAAATAAACATATCCAGGTGTTAGAATGGCCAAGTCAAAGTCCAGACCTGAATCCAATCGAGAATCTGTGGAAAGAACTGAAAACTGTTGTTCACAAATGCTCTCCATCCAATCTCACTGAGCTCGAGCTGTTTTGCAAGGAGGAATGGGAAAAAATGTCAGTCTCTCGATGTGCAAAACTGATAGAGACATACCCCAAGCGACTTACAGCTGTAATCGCAGCAAAAGGTGGCGCTACAAATTATTAACTTAAGGGGGCTGAATAATTTTGCACGCCCAATTTTTCAGTTTTTGATTTGTTAAAAAAGTTTGAAATATCCAATAAATGTCGTTCCACTTCATGATTGTGTCCCACTTGTTGTTGATTCTTCACAAAAAAATACAGTTTTATATCTTTATGTTTGAAGCCTGAAATGTGGCAAAAGGTCGCAAAGTTCAAGGGGGCCGAATACTTTCGCAAGGCACTGTATATTTCAAGCAGACCACCATAGTCCCTGTGCCCAAGAACGCCAAGGTAACCTGCCTGAATGACTACCGACCTGTAGCACTCACGTCTATAGCCATGAAGTGCTTAGAAAGGCTGGTCATGGCTCACATCAACACCATCATCCCAGAAACCCTAAGCCCACTCTAATTTGCATACCGCCCCAACAGGTTCACAGATGACACATTCTCTATTGCACTCCACACTGCCCTTTCTCACCTGGACAAAAGGAAAACCTATGTGAGAATGCTGTTCATTGACTACAGCTCAGCGTTCAAAACCATAGTGCCCTCAAAGCTCATCACTAAGCTAATGACCCTGGAACTAAACAATGACCCTGGAACTGGACTTCCTTACAGGCCACACCCAGGTGGTAAGGGAAGGAAACAACACATCTGCCACGTGATCCTCAGGGGTGCATGCTCAGTCCCCTCCTGTACTTACTGATCACCCAGGACTGCGAGGCCAATCATGACTCCAACACCATCATTAAGTTTGCCGACGGTACAACGATGGTAAGCCTGATCACGGACAACGATGAGACAGTCTATAGGGAAGTCAGAGACCTGGCAGTGTGGTGCCAGGACAACAACCTCACCTTCAACGTGATCAAGACAAGGACCAGATTGTGGACTACAGGTAAAGGAGGCCGAGCATGCCCCCATTCACATCGACAAGGCAGTAGTGGAGCGGGTCGAGAGCTTCAAGTTCCTTGGTGTCCACATCACCAACAAATCATGGTCCAAACACACAAAGACAGTCATGAAATGGGCACAACAATGCTTATTCCCTCTCAGGAAACAGACCGCAAGGCACTACAGAGCGTAGTGCGTACGGCCCAGTACATCACTGGGGCCAAGCTTCCTTCCATCCAGGGCCTTTATACCCGATGGTGTCAGAGGAAGGCCCTAAAAATGGTCAAAGACCCCAGCCACCCTAGTCATAGACTGTTCTCTCTGCTACAGCATTGCAAGCAGTACCAGAGCGCCAATTCTAGGTCCAAAAGGCTCCTTAACAGCTTCTCACCCCAAGCCATAAGACTGTTGATCAAATGTCTACCTGGACTATTTGCATTTCCCCCCTTTTTTACGCTGCTGATACTCCCGGACCATCACATTGCCTCCACCAGATGGCGTCAAGCACTCCAGCATCTTTTCATTTTTTCTGCGTCTCACGAATGTTCCTCTTTGTGATCCGAACACCTCAAACTTAGATTTGTCTGTCAATAACACTTTTTTCCAATCTTCCTCTGTCCAGTGTCTGTGTTCTTTAGCCCATCTTAATCTTTTATTTTTATTGGCCAGTCTGAGATATGGCCATTTCTTTGCAACTCTGCCTAGAAGGCCAGCATCCCGGAGTAGCTTCTTCACTGTTGACGTTGAGGCTGGTGTTTTGCGAGTACTATTTAATGAAGCTGCCAGTTGAGGACTTGTGAGGCATCTGTTTCTCAAACTAGACACTCTAATGTACTTGTCCTCTTGCTCTGTTGTGCACCGGGGCCTCACACTCCTTTTCATATTCTGGTGAGAGCCAGTTTGCGCTGTTCTGTGAAGGGAGTAGTACACAGTGTTGTAAGGGATCTTCAGTTACTTGACAATTTCTCACATGGAATAGCCGTCATTTCTCAGAACAAAAATAGACTGACGAGTTTCAGAAGAAAGTTATTTGTTTCTGGCCATTTTGAGCCTGTAATCGAACCCACAAATGCTGATGCTCCACATACTCAACTAGTCTAAAGAAGGCCAGTTTTCTTGCTTCTTTAATCAGAACAACTGTTTTCAGCTATGCTAACATAACTGCAAAAGCGTTTTCTAATGATCAATTAGCCTCTTAAAATGATAATCTTGGATTAGCTAACACAACGTGCCATTGGAACACAGGAGTGATGGTTGCTGATAATGGGCCTCTGTACGCCTATGTAGATATTCCATAAACAAATCTGCTGTTTCCAGCTACAGAAGTCATTTACAACATTAACAATGTCTACACTGTATTTCTGATCAATTTGATGTCATTTGAATGGAATTTTTTTTTGCTTTTCTTTCAAAAACAAGGACATTTCTAAGTGATCCCAAACCTTCGAACGGGAGTGCCATATGACCTCAATTACCTCGACTAACCCGTACCCCTGCACATTGACTCGGTACGAGTACCCCTGCACATTGACTCGGTACGAGTACCCCCTGCACATTGACTCGGTAAGAGTACCCCTGCACATTGCTCGGAACGAGTACCCCTGCACATTGACTCGGTACGAGTACCCCTGCACATTGACTCGGTACGACTACCCCTGCACATTGACTCGGTACGAGTACCCCTGCACATTGACTCGGTACGACTACCCCTGCACATTGACTCGGTACGAGTACCCCCTGCACATTGACTCGGTACGAGTACCCCTGCACATTGCTCGGTACGAGTACCCCTGCACATTGACTCGGTACGAGTACCCCTGCACATTGACTCGGTATGAGTACCCCATGTATATTGTCTCGGTACGAGTACCCCTGCACATTGACTCTGTACGAGTACCCCTGCACATTGACTCGGTACGAGTACCCCATGTATATTGTCTCGGGTACGAGTACCCCATGTATATTGTCTCGTTATTGTTATTTTATTATGTAACTGTTTTTTACTTAAGTGTATTTAGCAAATATTTTCCCACTCTGCACTGTTCATTAAGGGCTTGTAAGTAAGCATTTCACAGTAAGGTCTACCTGTTCGGAGCATGTGAGAAATAATATTTTATTTTATTTGATGTCTTGTTATCCATCCTTAAATTCAGATATTAATTTCATGTCATCTAATTAGCTTTGGTAATTTGCTGGCGAGGCTGCTAAAACACAAATTAAAATTTGATTCCTGATTTTTGTTGCTATGAGACCTGACCATATTCCCTCGAGATTGGCCCCAACTTGTGGGATCACATTCAAAGGAGAAAGCTATTTTGAATCTGTAGTTAAATTACCAATGCTAAATAGATGAAATGAAATGCATATATTTATTCAAGAATGTAGAACAAGACATGTACAGCTTGCTTTCCTATTCCTTCTGGGAATCAAGACTGCAGAGGTTTTTATAGATTTTTAGGTCACTCCTAAGGTATAAAAAACATTTCACAAAATAAGATTCCATTCTTTGGTTTGTGTTGAGAACAATTTAGAGAGGATTTGAGGACATTCATCTTATTAATTAATAAAACTTGGACCTGGATCATACACCTCTTATCTACTATCATCCAGACATCACAGTTCTATCAACACTCTGTCCTGTTATGCATAGAGATGAGCCCTTAGTCAAGCACAGCAACACCATTATAACTAATGTGAGCTATTCAAATTAAAATACATTAGAAACAGAGAGAGGGGATGGAAAAAGGAGAACCATCAAATAAGCTATATTCTAGAGATCACGCCAAAAAGCTGCATTTAAAAAATCAATACCAAAGATTTCAGTAAAACTCTCATGTATCATTGAAAAGTAGCCATGATTTTATTACCTTTTTACTGTAAGGAAGAATTTTGATACAGGTTCACTTTTGATTTTGTGATGAGCGGTCATTATTATGGCTGATACAATTTCTTAGACTTCTGAATCCATAACAAAGGAATCAGACGCTGTTTCAGCACTCTGCCGAGTTAAGGAGGAAAACAGAGACATATCAAAGTTTGAATCGGCTATTATGACTACTGTCTACCATGACTATGGCTAATTTAAAGAGCATGTAAGGGTTTTTGGAACAATGGGTCATAATATTTAATATTATTTTTAATATCCTTCCCATACTCTCTTTACTGTGTGTTGATTCTGGGAACAACCAAAAGGATCCATCTCCTCCCACATGTCAGAGTAATGGAGACAGACAGTAATGGTGGCAGTAAACTTCTGGCTGACTCCTTCGAGAGGAGAGAGAAAGAGTTGTGGGAGAGAGGGGAAGAGTGGTGGGAGAGAGGGGAAGAGTGGCGAGAGAGAGGGAGAGAGTGAAGGGAGAGAGGGGAAGAGTGGTGGGAGAGAGGGTGAGAGTGGTGGGAGAGAGGGGAAGAGTGGTGGGAGAGAGGGGAAGAGTGGTGGGAGAGAGGGTTAGAGTGGTGGGAGAGAGGGGAAGAGTGGTGGGAGAGAGGGGAAGAGTGGTGAGAGAGAGGAAGAGAGTGGTAGGAGAGAGGGAGAGAGTGGTGGGAGAGAGGGGAAGAGTGGCGAGAGAGAGGAAGAGATTGGTAGGAGAGAGGGGAAGAGTGGTGAGAGAGAGAGAGTGGTGGGAGAGAGGGGAAGAGTGGCGAGAGAGAGGGAGAGAATCGTGAGAGAGAGGGAGAGAGTGGAGGGAATGAGGGAAAGAGTGGCGAGACAGAGGGAGAGAGTGGTGGGAGAGAGGGAGAGAGTGGTGGGAGAGAGGGAGCGAGTGGTGGGAGAGAGGGAGAGAGTGGTGGGAGAGAGGGGAAGAGTGGTGGGAGAGAGGGGAAGAGTGGCGAGAGAGAGTGGTGGGAGAGAGGGGAAGAGTGGTGGGAGAGAGGGGAAGAGTGGTGAGAGAGAGTGTGGTGGGAGAGAGGGGAAGAGTGGCGAGAGAAAGGGAAAGAGTGGTGGGAGAGAGGGGAAGAGTGGCGAGAGAGAGGGAGAGAGTGGTGGGAGAGGGGGGAAGAGTGGCGAGAGAGAGGGAGAGAGTGGTGGGAGAGAGGGGAAGAGTGGTGAGAGAGAGGAAGAGAGTGGTAGGAGAAAGGGAGAGAGTGTGGGAGAGAGGGGAAGAGTGGCGAGAGAGAGGAAGAGAGTGGTGGGAGAGAGGGGAAGAGTGGTGAGAGAGAGGAAGAGAGTGGTGGGAGAGAGGGGAAGAGTGGAGAGATTGTGGGGATATAATTCACAGTGAGTACTTCAACAGGACAAGGGAGTGTTATTGATGGAGCTGTGTAGGTCTCTGTCGTCCCTCAGGCCTCCAGTTCAAACTGAAGAAGTGTTAACTGGAATGGCATTCAGTGTAATACAAACACACCTATACACAGGCCTCAAGTATGTGCATGCAAACACACTCGCACTCAAACATGCACGTACACACCCATGCACACACACACAGAGACTGTAATACACACAAACAGACACATACCATTTCCATATTTACTGCTGGGTGAGGAAGGAGAAAGGAGAGGAACAAAACTCATAAATAAATGACAATGCACAGCTTCCCCTGAAAATAGAAGTCTCATTTTGTGTTTGTATTATATTCAGCCGGTAAAATGTAATCTCCCTTTTAATACCCTCCATTGTATAAACAGGAGAGCGGTTGCTGAAAAATAAACATTAAGAATGCAACCTTATGAAAATCGATTTGGGATTGAAAAATATTATCTCTGCTTGGTTGTTTATTAATGCAACATCAGGCATAGAAACACTATCTACAGAAAAATCTACAGAAAACCGGGTGTTTTATTATTCTTTTTTTTATGGGGAAAGGCTGCAGGACGGGGTGTAGTAACATGCAAAGTTACTGGAGATAAATGCCAAAAAGTGTTCATGTTTGCAGCATTGTTTAGAATAAGATTAGAATCTAAATGTATCTGAATAGAAAGTGGTTATCACCACTACATATGTACGCTGTGGGTATTTTTGCAAATATAGAAAATGCAACTGCATTTCCTTCCTCTGAAACCTCTGGAACCTCCTGTTGTTGTAAAGTAAATTAACCACCCAAAGCAGCAGGCCTCCACAACATCAAACACACATTCTTTATGGCTGAATATAAGTGACATAGATTGACTGCCATAGGATGGTTCATACTGGTGGGAAACACTCTAGGGGATACGAATAAGCCTCTCAAAAACATATCATCAAAAATAAAAATACATAGTTGACAGCAGGAAGCAGACTTGCTTTTTTCTTAAAATCTAACGTTTTCTTAAAATGGTGTTACAAACAATTACTGTGGTTTTAACTGTACCAAATTAGCAATCATGTCCTT
This sequence comes from Oncorhynchus mykiss, assembly GCF_013265735.2. NCBI lineage: Eukaryota > Metazoa > Chordata > Actinopteri > Salmoniformes > Salmonidae > Oncorhynchus > Oncorhynchus mykiss. Next base: position 30,808,563 of record NC_048590.1, on the reverse strand, counting down.
TTTAAAGCACTGAAGCAATAAGAATAGATTGTCACACAGAAGATTTACTGTACAGTATTTATTGTGAGACCAGAGGTATTGAGTAAAGATGACTAATGCGATTTGTTTTGTTGGGAGGGAACTGATAAATTGTACCTCCGTGGACCATTGGGCTGTTGGGCTGTGTGGCTGGATCCAAGCCGCCCGCTGTATTATATCATACTGTAAATGGCTGAGCCACAGAAAGCAAACGATTCTGCCGGCAGACTAGACTAATCACTTGGGTTGGTAAGCCAATCCTCCACGGACACGCACCGCAAGTATGAAAGTGTGTCTGTAGCCTCGATTATTTATTCATTTTGTTTGATTCAGGGGGCAATGTTCCCCTGTTGGATTATCGAGTCGACTCCCTATCTGGTGAGAACATTGGCACCCTGCCCTCTGTTTAAGATATCAAAGATTTGCGGCGTCTCGTTGCCTGGCGTTGGCTCGCCTTTGGGGAGTTTCACTAAACATGAAATGGATCAAGCCACAGCGATGTTGAGAGAGAGGGAGGGAGACGGAAAGAAAGAGCGAGGGGATGGAGGGAGGGAGAGAAAAATGAAAAGATGTAATGGGTTCTTATGTTTCAGAGGAAGAAGTGCTGTCGCTGCCTCCAGAAGCTAGCTCCTTCCCTCTGCTATGAGAGCCTGGTGGTCTCAGGAGAACCAGGCTGTGGGGAAGGAGGCTAGAAGTTATCACCGGAGAGGACGGTGTCTGTGTGTTTCTGTAATCTGTTAACATTAGTTACGGCAGATTAATACATTTCCTCGCTTTAGTTTTGTTTCACTGTTATGATGTGAAACATAAACAGACACTACAGTACAAAAACAAGTCTGATTTATAAACCAACAACCAGGATCTTTTTCCTTCCAGGAACCAACTCAGTCTACTAAATTTGTTTGTAACTTATTGTTTTACTTATTTTGTACATAATGTTGCCGTCTCTTATGACCGAAAAAAACTTCTAGACATCAGGACTGCGATTACTCACCACAGACTAGCAGAATGCTTTTTTTTCCCTTTCACGACTATGACGAGCCTGACACGAAGCATATACTGCTTCCTCGGGAAAAGGCCCCGATCCTTGTGATCTGCGTGAAGAGGAAGCAGAGAAAGAGGGGCCAAAGGTCAGACTGTCTTCTGAGAATTCGTAGGCAATCAAATAAACGCCCACTTCCCTCCATTCTGCTAGCAAACGTGCAATTTTAGGAGAATAAAATCTACGAGTTATGCGGAAGATTAAACTACCAACGGGACATTAAAAACTGTCAAATCTTATGCTTCACGTAGTCGTGGCTGAACGACGACAATATCAACATACAGCTGGCTGGTTAAACGATGTACCGGCAGGATAGAACAGCGGCGTCAGGTAAGACAAGGGGCAGAGGTCTATGTATTTCTGCAAACAACAGCTGGTGCACGATACCTAAGGAAGTCTCAAGCTATTGCTCGCCTGAGGTAGAGTATCTCATGATAAGCTATAGACCACACTACCTACCGAGATAGTTTTCATCTGTCTTCCTTGTAGCTGTTTACATACCACCACAGCCAGAGGCTGGCACTAAGACACCATGAGCAAACAAGAAACCACTCACCCAGAGGCGGCGCTCCTAGTAGCCGGGGAATGTAATGCAAGGAAACATAAATCTGTTTTACCAAATTTCTATCAGCATGCTAAATGTGCAACCAGAGGAAAAATAACTCTGGATCACCTATACTCCACACACAGAGATGCATACAAAGCTCTCCCTAACCGTCCATTTGGCAAATCTGACCATAATTCTATCCTCCTGATTCCTGCTTACAAGCAAAAATTAAAGCAGGAAGCACCAGTGACTAGATCAATAAAAAAAGTGGTCAGAGGAAGCAGATGCTAAGCTACAGGACTGTTTTGCTAGCACAGACTGGAATATGTTACGGGATTCCTCCAATGGCATTGAGGAGAACACCACATCAGTCCTTGGCTTCATCAATAAGTGCATCGATGACATCGTCCCCACAGCGACTTTACGTACCCCAACCAGAAGCCACGGATTACAGGCAGCATCCTCACTGAGCTAAAGGCTAGAGCTGCCGCTTTCAAGGTTTGGGACTCTAACCCTTAAGCTTATAAGAAATTCCGCTATACCCTTCAACAAACCATCAAACAGCCAAAGCTTCAACACAGGACTAAGATCGAATCATACGACAGCGGCTCTGACGCTTGTCGGATGTGGCAGGGCTTGCAAACCATTACAGACTACAAAGGGGAGCACAGACGAGAACTGCCCAGTGACACAAGCCTACCAGATGAGCTAAACTACTTCTATGCTCATTTAGAGGCAAATAACACTGAAAATTGCATGAGAGCACCAGCTGTTCCGGAAGACTGTGTGATCATGCTCTCTGCAGCCGATGTGAGTAAGCCCTTTAAAGAGGTCAACATTCACAAGACTGCAGGGCAAGACAGATAACCATGACGTGTACTGTGATCATGTGTGACAGGTTAAAGGAAATATTCATAGCCTGTTATACATTAAAAAGTGTTAGTAAGTTTATAGTATGTGAGGATCTTAAAACATCTAAGGTTAAAAAGATGCATTCAGTATTAGTTGATAGAGATTGATAACATTCATATAATTGTGTTAAAGTTCAAATCTGTCAAAGGGTACGAATCGTGAGAGTAATGTGTAAACGTTATATTGATTACTTTATTTTGTGGTGCCTAAAAATGTTAATCTGTGATCTACGAAATGCTCTTAATCTATGAGCCGGAGATCGATTGCTCTGGTCTCCACCCATATTCCTGGGGAAAATTGGGGTCTTTTCTCATTACACTACGTTGAATTGAGAATACAACACCGTATCACACTCGTGATTATTTCTCCCCTGTTTTCAGGTACTTTATTGATGATAAAAATAGTAATTTAAATGTTATAACTCGCTAACATGTCAAGAGTGTTTAAGGTGTGTCTTAGTAACGTCTTGAGGAAGTTAGAGTTAAGTTTGAAGAGAGTATTATTAGCCCTGCTCGGTTGAAGTGAAGAATAGCATCATACTGAGAGTAGCTGCCATTTTATGTCGATTGTGAATGAACATGTACGTTGTTAATAAGATATTTTGCTGTGTTAGTTGTATAATGGGTTTTCTGTTGTTTTGCATTGTGTTACTTTTGTGAAATGATTACACTACGTTGAATTGAGAATACAACACCGTATCACACTCGTGATTATTTCTCCCCTGTTTTCAGGGGCGTAACACATGCGCTGACCAACTGGCAAGTGTCTTCACTGACATTTTCAACCTCTCCCTGTCTGAGTATGTAATACCAACATGTTTTAAGTAGAGCACCATAGTGCTTGTGCCCAAGAACACTAAGGTAACCTGCCTAAATGATTACCGACCCTTAGCACTCACGTCTGTAGCCATGAAGTGCTTTGAAAAGCTGGTCATGGCTCACATCAACACCATCATCCCAGAAACCCTAGACCCACTCCAATTTGCGTACCACCCCAACAGATCCACAGATGATGCAATCTCTATTGCACTCCACACTGCCCTTTCCCACCTTGACAAAAGGAACACCTATGTGAGAATGACCTCAGCTCAGCGTTCAACACCATAGAGCCCTCAAAGCTCATCAATAAAGCTAAGGACCCTGGGACTAAACACCTCCCTCTGCAACTGGATCCTGGACTTCCTGACGGGCAGTCCCCAGGTGGTATGGGTAGGTAACAACATGTCTGCCACGCTGATCCACAACACAGCAGCCACTCAGGGGAGCGTGCTCAAGCCCCTCCTGTACTCCCTGTTCACTCATGATTGCACGGCCAGGCACAATCATAAAATGTGACGATAACAGTGGTAGGCCTGATCACCGACAACAACGAGACAGCCTATAGGGATGAGGTCAGAGACCTGGCCGTGTGGTGCCAGGACAACAACCTCTCTCTCAACGTGATCAAGACAAAGGAGATGATTGTGGACTACAGGAAAAAGAGGACCGAGCATGCCCCCATTCTCATCGACGGGGCTGCAGTGGAGCAGGTTGAGAGCTTCAAGTTCCTTGGTGTCCACATCACCAACAAACTAACATGGTCCAAGCACACCAAGACAGTCGTGAATAGGGCACGTCAAAACCTATTTCCCCTCAGGAGACTGAAAAGATTTGGCATGGGTTCTCAGATCCTCAAAAGGTTTTACAGCTGCACCATTGAGAGCATCCTGACTGATTGCGTCACTGCCTGGTATGGCAACTGCTCGGCCTCCGACCGCAATGCACTACAGAGGGTTGTGCGAACGGCCCAGTACATCACTTGGGCCAAGCTTCCTGCCACACCAGGACCTCTATACCAGGTGGTGTCAGAGGAAGGCCCTAAAAAACTGTCAAAGACTCCAGCCACCGTAGTCATAGACTGTGCTCTCTGCTACCGCACGGCAAGCGGTACCAGAAGTGCCAAGTCTAGGTCCAAGAGGCTTCTACACAGCTTCTACCCCCAAGCCATAAGACTCTTGAACATCTAGTCAAATGTCTACCCAGACTATTTGCAATGCCCCCCCCATCTTTACACCACTGCTACCTTCTGTTGTCACCTTTACATAGTCACTTTAATAACTCTACCTACATGTATATACTACCTCAACTAACCGGTTCCCCCGCACATTGACTCTGTTTCGGTACCCCCCCTTGCTATTGTTATTTTACTGCTGCTCTTTAATTACTTGTTACTTTTATTTCTTATTCTTATGCGTATTATTTTTTTTAACTGCACTGTTGGTTAGGGGCTCATAAGTAAGCATTTCACTGGTTTTCAAGGTCTACACATGTTGTATTCAGCATTTCACTGGTTTTCAAGGTCTACACATGTTGTATTCAGCATTTCACTGGTTTTCAAGTTCTACACATGTTGTATTCAGCATTTCACTGGTTTTCAAAGTCTACACATGTTGTATTCAGCATTTCACTGGTTTTCAAGGTCTACACATGTTGTATTCAGCATTTCACTGGTTTTCAAGGTCTACACATGTTGTATTCAGTATTTCACTGGTTTTCAAGGTCTACACATGTTGTATTCAGCATTTCACTGGTTTTCAAGGTCTACACATGTTGTATTCAGCATTTCACTGGTTTTCAAGGTCTACACATGTTGTATTCAGCATTTCACTGGTTTTCAAGGTCTACACATGTTGTGTTCAGCATTTCACTGGTTTTCAAGGTCTACACCTGTTGTATTCAGCATTTCACTTGTTTTCAAGGTCTACACATGTTGTATTCAGCATTTCACTGGTTTTCAAGATCTACACATGTTGTATTCAGCATTTCACTGGTTTTCAAGGTCTACACATGTTGTGTTCAGCATTTCACTGGTTTTCAAGGTCTACACATGTTGTGTTCAGCATTTCACTGGTTTTCAAGGTCTACACATGTTGTATTCAGCATTTCACTGGTTTTCAAGGTCTACACATGTTGTATTCAGCATTTCACTGGTTTTCAAGGTCTACACATGTTGTATTCAGCATTTCACTGGTTTTCAAGGTCTACACATGTTGTATTCAGCATTTCACTGGTTTTCAAGGTCTACACATGTTGTATTCAGCATTTCACTGGTTTTCAAGGTCTACACATGTTGTATTTGGCGCATGTGACAAATAAAATGTGATTTGATTTGATTTTGATGTCATTGTAAAATGACGGGAACAGATTGCATACCGCTTGTACTTGTGTTATGCTTAATGAGGACTATTGGCTGACGGTATTCCTACAATCAGGATATGGGACAACTTGAGGAAAACCAAGAGTCTAGCAACTATTTTCCGTTCAAACCTTACCTCAATCATGTCACATATTTTGTTAGAAACCAATGACACACAGCCCCATGTGCGGACACAACCTCTCCTACTCTAATCTGAGCAAACACAGCATTCATCATGGCCGCCGACTGTCTGACCCAGTGTGAAGGTGTTCTTATCTCCGAGCTCCTCTAATCAAAACAACCAGATCTGTATCCTCCATCCTCCAAACGGAACCAATCCACAATCACCTCTGCATAATGGCTTGGGATAATCACTGGAGACCCTGGGGCTAATACCACACTGGGTTTCTGATTTCTCCCATAAATCGCCATAAAGCATCCTCAAGCATCCTCCTGACTTCAGATAGATTACCTGTCTGTGCATTAAGCATAACTTAGACCACGTCTGAGACCACAGAAGACGCCAGCACACTGGCTGCTTAAGAGGGAGACGCTACATCTAGCTCCATCCTTGGCCTCTTCAAAACCACAAGGCTATTACGGCTGCCTGTTAAAAGCTTTGAGGGAGCGAGACGTCCACTCCACACAGTCAAAGTCAGAGGGGAAACAGAGGGGAAAGCGAAGCGCCCCGTGCCAAGGTGACTGAACCCATTTGTCTCTCTGTCTCCATCCTGCATTCCACTTCTGATGCAACCAGTCCGAGGTCTCTAGAGCTGTTTTACAACAACTTCATTAACTGCATTGAGATGAAGAACTTTGTACTTTGTTCTCAGCATTGTGGGAGTAGAAGGTGGAGGGTAAACAGCACTATCTTGGTGTAGTACCTGAGAGTCCAAGGTCACATTACACTTGGAACTTTGCTCTCAAAGTTAACTCTTCATCTTGATATCTGTAACTCTAATAGAGAAATGAGTATAGCATCCCAATAGCAATGTTTTGACTCTAACGTAATGGCAAGGAAGAGGATCAAACCATTGTGAAAGCAATGCTAAGTAATCAGTTGGTATGCCCTGCATTGCCAATGTCCCCTGACTGTGTTTGAGAGAGTTTAGGATACATGAAAGAAGAAGAGTCAGTAGGGAAGATTGGACATTAAGAGAGGAGGGGTACAAATCAAATAAACAGGAGCCACCCCCGGATCAATGGCCTCGATTGGAAGGCGATGGATTTCAAATTATAACCAGCCTGCTCATTATTGGCTGAGTAAGCGTCCACTCGCTACTTCCCCCTCTTTCCTGTTCCTATATAGGAGTGCGGTGAGGGATGACTTCTACCCAGTGGGTGCACACACACACACGTAAACACAAACAGACCCTGTTCATAGCACTCTCAGAACCAATGGATTGAGAATGGATCAGTGGAGTGTTTGTATGTGTGTGTGCGTGTGTGTTTGTGTGTGTGTGTGTGTGTGTGTGTGTGTGTGTGTGTGTGTGTGTGTGTGTGTGTGTGGTAGGTGGCGGGAGGAGGTTTGGGGGGGGGGGGGGGGGGGCGAATGGCGACGTTCCCCCATTTGCAGTGGGGAGAATAAGTACTTGATACACTGCCGATTTTGCAGGTTTTCCTACTTACAAAGCATGTAGAGGTCTGTAATTTTTATCATAGGTACACTTCAACTGTGAGAGACGGAATCTAAAACAAAAATCCAGAAACTCACATTGTATGATTTTTAAGTAATTCATTTGCATTTTATTGCATAAACATAAGTATTTGATACATCAGAAAAGCAGAACTTAATATTTGGTACAGAAACCTTTGTTTGCAATTACAGAGATCATACGTTTCCTGTAGTCCTTAACAAGGTTTGCACACACTGCAGCAGGGATTTTGGCCCACTCCTCCATACATACAGACCTTCTCCAGATCCTTCAGGTTTCAGGGCTGTCACTTGGCAAAGATTGTCTATTGGGTTCAGGTCTGGAGACTGGCTAGGCCACTCCAGGACCTTGAGATGCTTCTTACGGAGCCACTCCTTAGTTGCCCTGGCTGTGTGTTTCGGGTTGTTGTCATGCTGGAAGACCCAGCCACGACCCATCTTCAATGCTGTTACTGAGGGAAGGAGGTTGTTGGCCAAGATCTCGCGATGCATGGCCCCATCCATCCTCCCCTCAATACAGTGCAGTTGTCCTGGCCCCTTTGCAGAAAATCATCCCCAAAGAATGAAGTTTTCACCTCCATACTTCACGGTTGGGATGGTGTTCTTGGGGTTGTACTCATCCTTCTTCTTCCTCCAAACACGGCGAGTGGAGTTTAGACCAAAAGGCTCTATTTTTGTCTCATCAGACCACATGACCTTCTCCCATTCCTCCTCTGGATCATCCAGATGGTCAATGGCAAACTTCAGACGGGCCTGGACATGCGCTGGCTTGAGCAGGGGGACCTTGCGTGCGCTGCAGGATTTTAATCCATGACGGCGTAGTGTGTTACTAATGGTTTTCTTTGAGACTGTGGTCCCAGCTCTCTTCAGGTCATTGACCAGGTCCTGACGTGTAGTTCTGGGCTGATCCCTCACCTTCCTCATGATCATTGATGCCCCACGAGGTGAGATCTTGCATGGAGCCCCAGACCAAGGGTGATTGACCGTCATCTTGAACTTCTTCCATTTTCTAATAATTGCGCCAACAGTTGTTGCCTTCTCACTAAGTTGCTTGCCTATTGACCTGTAGCCCATCCCAGCCTTGTGCAGGTCTACAATTTCATCCCTGATGTCCTTACACAGCCCTCTGGTCATGGCCATTGTGGAGAGGTTGGAGTCTGTTTGATTGAGTGTGTGGACAGGTGTCTTTTATACAAGTAACGAGTTCAAACAGGTGCAGTTAATACAGGTAATGAGTGGAGAACAGGAGGGCTTCTTAAAGAAAAAGTAACACGTCTGTGAGAGCCGGAATTCTTACTGGTTGGTAGGTGATCAAATACTTATGTCATGCAATAAAATGCAAATTAATTACTTAGAAATCATACAATGGGGTTTTCTGGATTATTGTAGATTTTTTTAGATTCCGTCTCTCACAGTTGAAGTGTACCTATGATAAAAATTACAGACCTCTACATCCTTTGTAAGTAGGAAAACCTGCAAAATCGGCAGTGTATCAAATGGCTCAATTAGAGGTCCCTGTTGATGTTATGCGATTTCTTTTCCTATGCTAATCTGTACACTTAACTAAATGCTCCTCGGTAAGGGGCCCGCGCTTTCTCAGGTTACCCCGCCATTTCATTATGTAGTCACGTGTAGCAGCCCAACGCATCGACCGCCGCCGTATATCATGTTCATGGGGAGGGGTAAAAGCGCCCCGCTGATACGTAAGTGGATTTCGGGGATCGTTTTCCTCTCCCCTTGTATTGGTAAAACCTCTGCTAATCAATCTAACATTTCTCCCCATTGACGGCGGCCATGTTGGATTGCTGAGGTGTGTGTGATTTGGAGGAATGTGTTGTGCTCTGGTGAGAGGAGGGGAGGAATCTGATCTGAATATGGAAAAGCTATAGAGAGAGGCTAGTTTTCTGTGTGGAACATTTTCACATACGTCTTGATTCCACATGTGGGTCAACAGGAAGCTCAAAGTAAAACCTGATCAGAATCCATAAGGAACTCTAACAGTAATTAGAATCAAGGGGTTGGAGATAGCACCACACCGCTCTGCATTACACCGAACTGATTTAAGATTATATGCACATAACTTGATGCAAATAAACAGCCAAGGGGACTTTAATCGTGTTATTCAATCTGAAAACAGGAGCTGTGAGCTCTGAGTAATGATACACACACTGTCAGTCCCCACTGTTTTACTGTGGGAGTTGACGTTAACAGGTACTCACATATCCTCCTCAGCCCCATTTGAACCCCACTTTGCAGATTGAGTTAAATTTCATTCCGAGAGAAAACACTTTCCCCGATGTGATGTGGAAAAACCCACAGAGAGAGAAGTCAATGAGCATATAAACATGCATGCTTAATGTCAGTAGGCGACTCCTATTATCATATGTAATATCATGTGAAAGTTGACCTGAACTATGCACTCAAATGATATGGCAGGTCGTGTCTGTATTGTATGTATGTATGTCTGTGAGGGGGTGGTAGTGGTGACGGAGTGTGTGTGTGTGTGTGTGTGTGTGTGTGTGTGTGTGTGTGTGTGTGTGTGTGTGTGTTTATGGTTGCAGGTGTTTTATCTGAATGCAGAGATGTGTTCCCATTATAAAATAAGAGACTGGGTGGAACAGGACCTTGATGTAAGTGGGGACCGCTCGCAGTAAATAAAGCACTCATCTCTTAGACTCTCAGGCAAAGGCCCAAGTACTTCTCCACTCCTCTTTCTCTCTTTAGCTCTCTTACCAGCTCCCTTTACCCTCCGTTTCATCCGTTCCCTGCTCTCTCTTTCTCTCTCACCCCATCTTAGCTTTCTCTTTCCCTCACGCACCCTTTCCTTTCCCTCTGTCCCCTCCCTCTGTATCTCTCTCCACTACTCCCCCTCTCTATCTCCACTACTCCCCCTCTCTATCTCCACTACTCCCCCTCTCTATCTCCACTCTCCCCCCTCTCTCTCTCTCCACTACTCCCCATCTCTATCTCCACTGTCCCCCCTCTCTCTCTCTTCACTACTCCCCCTCTCTATCTCCACTCTCCCCCCTCTCTCTCTCTTCACTACTCCCCCTCTCTATCTCCACTCTCCCCCCTCTCTCTCTCTCCACTACTCCATCTCTCTCTCTCCACTACTCCCCCTCTCTATCTCCACTACTCCCCCTCTCTCTCTCTCTAATACTCCCCCTCTCTATCTCCACTCTCCCCCCTCTCTCTCTCCACTACTCCCCCTCTCTATCTCCACTACTCCCCCCTCTCTCTCTCCACTACTCCCCCTCTCTATCTCCACTACTCCCCCCTCTCTCTCTCTCCACTACTCCCCCTCTCTATCTCCACTCCCCCCCTCTCTCTCCATTACTCCCTCTCTCTCTCTCCACTACTCCCCCTCTCTATCTCCACTCTCCCCCCTCTCTCTCTCCACTATTCCCCCTCTCTATCTCCACTCTCCCCCCTCTCTCTCTCCACTATTCCCCCTCTCTATCTCCACTCTCCCCCCTCTCTCTCTCTCCGCTGCTCCCCATCTCTAACTCCACTCTCCCCCCTCTCTCTCTCCACTACTCCCCTCTCTCTCTCTCCACTACTCCCCCTCTCTATCTCCACTCCCCCCTCTCTCTCCATTACTCCCTCTCTCTCTCTCCACTACTCCCCCTCTCTATCTCCACTACTCCCCCCTCTCTCTCTCTTCACTCATCCAGGGGATCCCACTGTCTATCTGTCGTTACTGTAATCAACACAATGAAGTTTCTGTCCCTTCCCAGCCGTCGCCCATCGCCCCTGGGGGTACAGAGTGGGAGATGAGAGAGAGGCTGGACCTGCCAATCACTGAATCATCACCGCTATGGAATATAACAATTGGATGGAGGAGAGAGAGAGAGAGAGAGAGAGAGAGAGAGAGAGAGAGAGAGAGAGAGAGAGAGAGAGAGACAGACAGGAAGTTTCTCTTTCAACACAGTGATTGAATAATGGCCCCAGGCTACAAAGCTCTTACCAGTGGTTACTCCCCTGACCGCTCTCGTTTGTGGCCAGACAGAAGAGACCACCTGTAATTACCTGTTAGCTGGAGTAACTGACCTCAAGGCACAGAGTGACAATGTACTGAACTGTAGTGTGAAAGCTGCATTGGATGAGTTTGACTTCAAAAGAAGACAACTTGGTACGGTGGACAGGCATAGAGTTTTACGAAACTACTCAAACAGTATTAAACAAGACAGTATCACATAAGTATTAGTAAGATAAGCATATGTAGTTGTAGGGTAAATCATTAGAATGTCAACCCTTTACGCTGTACAGTGACATGCTATACATGACGTCAGAACTCAGGCTCTTCACTTCACTGCTCTGTATGGGTTTTGACTGACAGCCGTTCTGATCTTGAGCACCGCACACGACAAGAAGTTGCCCCCATCCCTCCTGCTAATTGGGCAACTTTAGAAAATGTTTTGTTGTCTGAGTAAGGGAAATGCTGTAAATGAAGAGGACTCAATGTGTTCTGAAAGATGAGATGTTGAAGATTATAATAAATAGCGCTTTGATGTCATAAAGGCAAGCCAAACACCTGTGAGTCCAAATCTGCACTTCACATTTCCAAATCATAAAACTCATGTCATATACAGTGTCAACGTTTATGATCACTATGTTTTAATGAACAAGATGACATGTTGTCATACACTGGGTTGTTCTTAGTTATTGTGAATAAAATTCTCTGCAGAAGACGCATCTGAAGGCACGCAGGACTACTTTCTAGGCCACCAAAAGTACGATATGTTCCTATGAATTTCCCTGTGAAAGTCTAACACTGTAAGATCGTATTGTATAACTTACATAGTCATTTTTGCAATAGAACAAGCTTTCAAATGATGCCCACCTGACGCAGAATGTGATTTTTAATGGACCGTTTTTGGATTGTGTAAACAACAGCAATTATGTGATGGTGGGAATGCAAACAAAGCAACTACAAGTGTTGATTGATTTGATTTGATTTGTGCTTGCTCTAGTCCCTAAATGGCATGGCTAGGAGAGCTCAAACAAGTAGCTACCTTGTAGTTGAAGACTCTTCTTTGAGTAATAAAAGTGCATTGAAATTGCTTAGGAACAGTGCCAACTTGGGGAGGTATGTGGCCATTTGGACACCCCAGTTTCCTCTCGCTCAAACCCATGTAAATATTTTGTCTTACAGTATGTTGCACCTGCCCCACATTTTCCAGAAATAGTCTTATTATGTTACTGAATGTATACAGAGTATTTTCAGATTTCGTTATGAACAAATGTGGCGAAAAGTACAGTATTTGTAAAACACATATAAAATCAACAGTGTAATGTTTGGATTTAGTCTTGTGTTAAGAGTACTGTTGTGTACTCACATTTGGTCTATTAATTTTCCCATTATCTCCAAAATGTCCCCTTTCAATTAATACAATGGTTATGCATTTTCATATTTCTTCTGTATGAAACATTTCAATTTAGCTCTATCCATATAGACCAATTCCAACGAGCGTAAAGGGTTAAGAAAATAACACTTACCATTTTACTGCATAAGAGAGAATAAACTTTGGAGAAAAAAATGAATTCATACTGCTCGGAAGGGATATTGCTCAGAATTGATCCACACTAAGGTGTGAGGTCTCCCTTTCCTCTCTCCACCAGTTTTGACAAATGTTAATTCTTATTTTCCTAATAGTGTTCTGCTTGCTGCAAAACCTTCCCCATTACCTCCTGCAAAATGGCCGACGCAGAGCAAGGGATTAACTAAGCACACATTTAGGGCTGCGGAAAAATGGACACCACAGATTTATTGGCATTTATTAGAGTTGTTCTTGTTTAAAGCATGAAACCTCCCACTAAATGCATAATTGAATCGGCTGTTTCTCTGGCACGCGCAAACCATTACCAAGGAAATTTATGTATTTAATACATTAGAATAGAAAATGAATTTAAAAAGAAAAAGCCATGAGGGATCACATTATCTTTCCTGTCGGCAGTTTTCGAGTTCAATATTTGGCAGGCTCGTCAGTAAATGAAATAATTATTTCAATTATTGTACAGCAATAAATGATAGTTTGTGGAGAAAGTGTTGACAGGTCTGCAGAGCTATAACACTTCCCCTGCCTCTGACTCCTCTGTCAGTTTTAATGAAGAAACCTCTCCACATTACAGTGTGAGCGAGAGAGAAGAGGAGAGAGAGAAAAAAGAGTGGGGGATTTCTTAGTCTACCGTTTCTTGTAATTTCCTATTCACGTGACATGCTTAATGGTATTGTAGCAGACTCATGGATAGCGCCCTCCCCATGCTGTAAAAGGTGTTTGGGCATTCTCACTGTCTACAAATAACTTATTTTTCACCTCGCTCTCACAATATGTCTTGGCTTTCTGAAGGTAAATGCTGTTGGCCTTGAACAACGAGGTTCAAGCCTAAATTTAGTAAATAACGGTTAGAGCTAAAATATACTTCAATTTTACTTGCTGTAAAATTCTATTTGACATTGACCTCACAGATGCATTATTTGCTGTGATGTTGTACATTGGACAGTGTGGCTGATGGATTCAAAGAACTTCACATTTGGGAGGATTGGGAGGATTTTTCCACTCCTCCCACTCTCGCCTTGTGTGACGTGTGTAGAAATATACCACCAGTCGCTAAAGCCCTATCAAGGAGGATCCTAATATTTGCAATCGCCCCCCTGCTAGATGCCCTGTCCTCCTGCACACAGCAGAATGCACTCTATAAATAGCCAATGGGGGGTGGGCCTTTTTAAACCAATGGATCCTGTCCATGCCGCCCATTTAACTCCATCCCCTCCATACAGATACCAGACCTCTGATCCTTGCAGCATTAACCAAATTAAAACCAACCTTCATTAGCCAGACAACACCTAGCTGATAGAAGCATGAAAACCAGGCCTGGCCCAAGGACACGGCAGTGTAAAAGGACTAGCATGAGCTTAAAAACGTAGCGGCACCAGTAAGGCCTATCCTTCATTTGTATTTGGCTAATGTGCCAGCCCCTCTCACCATACGAGGCCCGCTGCTCCCAGCACACGGTGAGTAATTACTAACACTCAACCTCCATACTGCACTTCATCAACGTGGCAACACCAGGGGAATACATTCCTGAGCAATACAGCAGGAATAATTCATCTATTGGTCAACCAACACAACTAATGGGCAAAGCGGTGTTTAGCGCCAGCAGTCACATGACATTTTGCCAAGGTTACGCTGTCTGAGAGAAATACCAAGTGGAGGGACAGAGATATCCAGGATGCACTGCAGCAGTGCCGTCTCTTCAGAGTTTCAAAATGCACTATTGGGAGATGGATCTCAAGGCAAAGTGAAACATACAGTGGTGTATTGCCGAAATGTTTTGGTCATCTTCTTCCCCTGTACACGGTCTAAAATATGCTTCTGATTCACACCTGTCTACATTGAGCCTGAAATGTTTTTGTTTATGTTTGTGTCAAGATGTGTATGAAGGTGATGTCAGGTGCAGGAGAGCAGAGTATGAAAAATAAAGCGCACTTTATTATAGTTCTAAACCGGGAGCCCAACAAAACTAACTCGCTCAAAAAGCAGAACAATAAAGTAAAGCGCTTAACCCATTGAATCCCAAATTCTTCCCAGACATGAAAATATCCAAATCAAGTGTCATTAGTCATTGAAATAATCATTATTTTTCGAAATTTTAATGGAAAAGTAGGTGAAAAAGTGTGTTTTATGGTCGGTCACAATTGTGACCGGTGGGATAATGTTACATATAATAAATTAACATATTTCTCCTATGCAGTTATCAAAGTTCTTACAAATCCCAACCCAGTTATTAACACATTTAAAACTCTGTCGCTGGCAGTCCCCAGCATTGCCTCTAGAATGCCCTGTCACGTTCTACTGTGACAACACATCAAAAACCCTTATACAACACGATATGAATACTGAGAGCAAAGACAAAAAGACAACAACCATCAACGCATTTCAACATTGTTACTTTAGTGCAACATGTACTGAAACATTAATATTGTAACTTGTACTTTAGTGCAATATTCATTGTAACATTGTCATTCACTAACTGTATAGCAGTCGTGTGATTCATTCATAACATTTAGGATAGAGGTAGCCTGTATAATATGCATTCAAGTAGAGGCCTACACTGAACAAAATACAATTATATGTATATATATTTAAAAAGCGCCACTGGACAATGAGTGCTTATATATATATACATATATATATATATATATATATATATATATATATATATATATATATGAGAGAGTTATATCATAGAGTTAGGCTTCAGAACCAAGTGCAAGATTAGTTTGTGCATCACTATTTTAAACTGTGATCAGTCAGACCTTCTGTCATACAGGATGTCTTCAATCAATTGACCTTCTTTTCCAAAAACATTTAATTCATTTTGATTCTTTTTCGTCAACTTTTCTTTTCTTCCTAGAGTCCGTTGTACTGCTTCTCCTCACCCTTTATCGACGTTTCTTTTCTTCCTAGAGTCCGTTGTACTGCTTCTCCTCACCCTTTATCGACTTTTCTTTTCTTCCTAGAGTCCGTTGTTCTGCTTCTCCTCACCCTTTGACTTTTCTTTTCTTCCTAGAGTCCGTTGTACTGCTTCTCCTCACCTTTTATCAACTTTTCTTTTCTTCCTAGAGTCCGTTGTACTGCTTCTCCTCACCCTTTGACTTTTCTTTTCTTCCTAGAGTCCGTTGTACTGCTTCTCCTCACCTTTTATAGACTTTTCTTTTCTTCCTAGAGTCCGTTGTACTGCTTCTCCTCACCCTTTGACTTTTCTTTTCTTCCTAGAGTCCGTTGTTCTGCTTCTCCTCACCTTTTATAGACTTTTCTTTTCTTCCTAGAGTCCGTTGTACTGCTTCTCCTCACCCTTTGACTTTTCTTTTCTTCCTAGAGTCCGTTGTACTGCTTCTCCTCACCCTTTGACTTTTCTTTTCTTCCTAGAGTCCGTTGTTCTGCTTCTCCTCACCCTTTGACTTTTCTTTTCTTCCTAGAGTCCGTTGTTCTGCTTCTCCTCACCTTTTATAGACTTTTCTTTTCTTCCTAGAGTCCGTTGTTCTGCTTCTCCTCACCCTTTGACTTTTCTTTTCTTCCTAGAGTCCGTTGTTCTGCTTCTCCTCACCCTTTGACTTTTCTTTTCTTCCTAGAGTCCGTTGTACTGCTTCTCCTCACCCTTTGACTTTTCTTTTCTTCCTAGAGTCCGTTGTACTGCTTCTCCTCACCCTTTGACTTTTCTTTTCTTCCTAGAGTCCGTTGTTCTGCTTCTCCTCACCCTTTGACTTTTATTTTCTTCCTAGAGTCCGTTGTTCTGCTTCTCCTCACCCTTTGACTTTTCTTTTCTTCCTAGAGTCCGTTGTTCTGCTTCTCCTCACCCTTTGACTTTTCTTTTCTTCCTAGAGTCCGTTGTACTGCTTCTGCTCACATTTTATCGACTTTTCTTTTCTTCCTAGAGTCCGTTGTACTGCTTCTCCTCACCTTTTATCGACTTTTCTTTTCTTCCTAGAGTCCGTTGTACTGCTTCTCCTCACCCTTTATCGACTTTTCTTGTCTTCCTAGAGTCCGTTGTACTGCTTCTCCTCACCCTTTGACTTTTCTTTTCTTCCTAGAGTCCGTTGTACTGCTTCTCCTCACCTTTTATTGACTTTTCTTTTCTTCGTAGAGTCCGTTGTACTGCTTCTCCTCACCCTTTGACTTTTCTTTTCTTCCTAGAGTCCGTTGTACTGCTTCTCCTCACCTTTTATTGACTTTTCTTTTCTTCGTAGAGTCCGTTGTACTGCTTCTCCTCACCCTTTGACTTTTCTTTTCTTCGTAGAGTCCGTTGTACTGCTTCTCCTCACCCTTTGACTTTTCTTTTCTTCCTAGAGTCCGTTGTACTGCTTCTCCTCACCTTTTATTGACTTTTCTTTTCTTCGTAGAGTCCGTTGTACTGCTTCTCCTCACCCTTTGACTTTTCTTTTCTTCCTAGAGTCCGTTGTACTGCTTCTCCTCACCCTTTGACTTTTCTTTTCTTCCTAGAGTCCGTTGTTCTGCTTCTCCTCACCTTTTATCGACTTTTATTTTCTTCCTAGAGTCCGTTGTACTGCTTCTCCTCACCTTTTATCGACTTTTATTTTCTTCCTAGAGTCCGTTGTACTGCTTCTCCTCACCTTTTATCGACTTTTCTTTTCTTCCTAGAGTCCGTTGTACTGCTTCTCCTCACCTTTTATAGACTTTTCTTTTCTTCCTAGAGTCCGTTGTACTGCTTCTCCTCACCCTTTGACTTTTCTTTTCTTCCTAGAGTCCGTTGTACTGCTTCTCCTCACATTTTATCGACTTTTCTTTTCTTCCTAGAGTCCGTTGTACTGCTTCTCCTCACCTTTTATCGACTTTTCTTTTCTTCCTAGAGTCCGTTGTACTGCTTCTCCTCACCCTTTGACTTTTATTTTCTTCCTAGAGTTCGTTGTACTGCTTCTGCTCACATTTTATCGACTTTTCTTTTCTTCCTAGAGTCCGTTGTACTGCTTCTCCTCACCTTTTATCGACTTTTCTTTTCTTCCTAGAGTCCGTTGTACTGCTTCTCCTCACCCTTTGACTTTTATTTTCTTCCTAGAGTTCGTTGTACTGCTTCTCCTCACCCTTTGACTTTTCTTTTCTTCCTAGAGTTCGTTGTTCTGCTTCTCCTCACCTTTTATCGACTTTTCTTTTCTTCCTAGAGTCCGTTGTACTGCTTCTCCTCACCCTTTGACTTTTCTTTTCTTCCTAGAGTCCGTTGTTCTGCTTCTCCTCACCCTTTGACTTTTCTTTTCTTCCTAGAGTCCGTTGTACTGCTTCTCCTCACCTTTTATAGACTTTTCTTTTCTTCCTAGAGTCCGTTGTTCTGCTTCTCCTCACCCTTTGACTTTTATTTTCTTCCTAGAGTCCGTTGTTCTGCTTCTCCTCACCCTTTGACTTTTCTTTTCTTCCTAGAGTCCGTTGTTCTGCTTCTCCTCACCTTTTATCGACTTTTCTTTTCTTCCTAGAGTCCGTTGTTCTGCTTCTCCTCACCCTTTGACTTTTCTTTTCTTCCTAGAGTCCGTTGTTCTGCTTCTCCTCACCCTTTGACTTTTCTTTTCTTCCTAGAGTCCGTTGTACTGCTTCTCCTCACCCTTTGACTTTTCTTTTCTTCCTAGAGTCCGTTGTACTGCTTCTCCTCACCCTTTGACTTTTCTTTTCTTCCTAGAGTCCGTTGTTCTGCTTCTCCTCACCTTTTATCGACTTTTCTTTTCTTCCTAGAGTCCGTTGTTCTGCTTCTCCTCACCCTTTGACTTTTCTTTTCTTCCTAGAGTCCGTTGTTCTGCTTCTCCTCACCCTTTGACTTTTCTTTTCTTCCTAGAGTCCGTTGTTCTGCTTCTCCTCACCCTTTGACTTTTCTTTTCTTGCTAGAGTCCGTTGTTCTGCTTCTCCTCACCTTTTATCGACTTTTCTTTTCTTCCTAGAGTCCGTTGTTCTGCTTCTCCTCACCCTTTGACTTTTCTTTTCTTCCTAGAGTCCGTTGTTCTGCTTCTCCTCACCCTTTGACTTTTCTTTTCTTCCTAGAGTCCGTTGTACTGCTTCTCCTCACCCTTTGACTTTTCTTTTCTTCCTAGAGTCCGTTGTACTGCTTCTCCTCACCCTTTGACTTTTCTTTTCTTCCTAGAGTCCGTTGTACTGCTTCTCCTCACCCTTTGACTTTTCTTTTCTTCCTAGAGTCCGTTGTACTGCTTCTCCTCACCCTTTGACTTTTCTTTTCTTCCTAGAGTCCGTTGTACTGCTTCTCCTCACCCTTTGACTTTTCTTTTCTTCCTAGAGTCCGTTGTACTGCTTCTCCTCACCCTTTGACTTTTCTTTTCTTCCTAGAGTCCGTTGTACTGCTTCTCCTCACCTTTTATCGACTTTTCTATTTTTCTTTTATTGTTTTTTTCAGCCCTTTTTCATTCGCTCTTATCTCCTTTTCTACTGTCCATGGTATATCTTGAAGCTCTCAATGTGCAGTGGCGCTTTGCATTTCTCACATGCATAGGTAGTACGTTTGTCACAATGACTTCTCTGGAACCGATGCATCGTGTTGATTGGCCAGTGAGAAGCTTTGTCATATCTTGCCTGATCTTCAACAGTAGCAGCCAGTAAAGATCTCCTTCCGTGGCTCAGTGGTTTCGTGCCAAACGTTTGCATATTTGGGCTGTACACTATATGTTTTGGAATCACATTGGTGGCAGGCCTCTTCGATCGTTTGAACACTCAATCTTTATTTTTGACTGGCTGGCAAATGGCCTGTCCATAGTCCATATCTGACCCATCGCTTTCACAATCACTCAGGACAGCATCTTTCTCATTTTGAGGGATAACTACAATGTTGCATGCCTTGTCTGGGCAGTCACCTAGATCCAACATATCCATAACTTGACTCAAAGTCAAACTAAAAGAAAGAACAGAGTAGAAAGTTAGGTAGAACAAGAACTATGTATGTCTATACCTAGATGCACTGTGTTATCCCCCCGGTCACTATTGTTGCCTTCAACATGTTTACACATTATATGACCACACTGAACCAAGTTGAGTAATTGTAAATGCATATATCAATACTAGACACCTTAAAGATGATGTCAACCAAAAATCTTTGTCCTAACTTTATGTTAACATGTTTGTCCTAACTTTATGTTTATGTTAACTTTATTTTAACATTTATGTTAATAAAGTTAACACTTTACTAACCATTTGTTTGGGAACTTTTATGCAGCCTTCCTCTTCTCATGGTGCAACCAGGAAGTAAACAGCTCTGGTCATGTGACAATATACACTAAACATGTGACACTGCACATCATTCAATGAGACCCTTTATTATTTCAATATTTCCTGGAAATGCATTGATAGATCATTCAGTAACATTTTTAGAGCCTTATAACTGAAAACGTTTTTTACAGCCACTATTGTTAAATAGGTTCAATTGGTTAATGAACATCACTAGACATGAAAACAATTACACACAAAACATGATGGGAAACAGAGGGTTAAATACAAGTAGATTGATTGGGGAAATGAAAAGCAGGTGTGTATGAAAATAAGACAAGACAAATGGATATGTGAAAAATTGACTGTTTGTGTCACGAATCCACCGAAGGTGGCTCCCCTGCCTGTTCGGGCAGCGCTCGGCGGTCGTCATCGCCGGTCTACTAGCTGCCACCGATCCCCTTTTCCTTTTCTGTTTATTATGTCTTATTGGTTGCACCTGTTTCTTGTTTGAGTTTTGGTTCAGGACTATTTAAGCCTGTTAGGCCTGCCTGTTTTTGTGCGGGCTTGATTTCTGTTAGTCTAGGTTGGTTGCGTGTTGTGTGCCCTGTCTGTTTGTGCTCAGTTTTGGGTTGGACACTTTTGATTATTGCCTGTTGTTTTTGGCGTTTATTTTGGATACCGTAATAAAGTTCGGTTTCCTCCATTATCCTCTGCTCTCTGCGCTTGACTCCGCCCCCACCACTCCTGGCTGTGTGACTGTTTGTTTATGTATATGAGGGGAAAAAAGCACATTTTCTTTCTAGGCAAAGTTGCAAAGAAAAAGCCATATCTCAGAGAGGCCAATAAAAAGAAAAGATTAAGATGGGGAAAAGAATACAGACACTGGACAGAGGAACTCTGCCTAGAAGACCAGCATCCCGGAGTCGCCTCTTCACTGTTGATGTTGAGACTGGTGTTTTGCGGGTCCTATTTAACCTGTTGAATCTATGGGGGCGCTATTTCATTATTGGATAAAAAAACGTGCCCGTTTTAAGCGCAATATTTTGTCACAAAAAGATGGTCGACTATGCATATAATTGACAGCTTTGGAAAGAAAACAGTCTAACGTTTCCAAAACTGCAAAGATATTATCTGTGAGTGCCACAGAACTCATGCTACAGGCGAAACCAAGATGAAACTTCAAACAGGAAATGAGCAGAATTTCTGAAGCTCTGTTTTCCAATGTCTCCTTATATGGCTGTGAATGCACCAGGAACGAGCCTGCGCTTTCTGTCGTTTCTTCAAGATGTCTGCAGCATTGTGACGTATTTGTAGGCATATCAGTGTAAGATTGGCCATAAGAGACTACATTTTCCAGGGGTCCGCCCGGTGTCCTTTGTCTAAATTGGTGCGTAATCTTCAGTTGCGGGCATTTTCTCCTGGGATTCAGGACAGAAAGCACACTTCCACTAACGATATATCATCGAAGAGATATGTGAAAAAAACCTTGAGGATTGGTTCTAAACAACGTTTGCCATGTTTCAGTTGATATTAAGGAGTTAATTTGGAAAAAAGTTTGGCGTTTTGATGACTGGATTTTCGGGTTTTTTTGGTAGCCAAACGTGACGCACCAAACGGAGCGATTTCTCCTAAACAAATAATCTTTCAGGAAAAACTGAACATTTGCTATCTAACAGAGTCTCCTCATTGAAAACATCTGAAGTTCTTCAAAGGTAAATTATTTTATTTGAATGCTTTTCTCATTTTTGTGAAAATGTTGCCTGCTGAATGCTAACGCTAATGCTAACGCTAAATGCTACGCTAGCTAGCTACTGTTACACAAATGATTGTTTTCCTATGGTTGAGAAGCATATTTTGAAAATCTGAGATGACAGTATTGTTAACAAAAGGCTAAGCTTGAGAGCTAGCATATTTATTTCATTTCATTTGTGATTTTCATGAATAGTTAACGTTGCGTTATGGTAATGAGCTTGAGGCTGTATTCACGATCCCGGATCCGGGATGGCTAAGTGCAACTTTAATGAAGCTGCCCGTTGAGGACTTGTGAGGTGTCTGTTTCTCTAACTAGACACTCTAATGTACTTGTCCTCTTGCTCAGTTGTGCACCGGGGCCTCCCACTCCTCTTCATATTCTGGTTAGAGCCAGTTTGCGCTGTACTTTGAAGGGAGTAGTACACAGAGTTGTACGATATCTTCACTTTCTTGACAATTTCTCGCATGGAATAGCCTTCATTTCTCAGAACAAGATAAACTGACGAGTTTCAGAAGGAAGTTCTTTGTTTCTGGCCATTTGGAGCCTGTAATCGAACCCACAAATAGCACTATAGCATTATAGCATTATTATAACATAGCATTATTTTTGCACTAGTTGGCTGTACCAGCACCAAAAGACCAATATTTTTCAGTCATAGCTTGCCCTCTGTGTTCTTTTTGAATAGGAAGCTAATTGGTTTTTAGCACTTTTATTTCCATGACCAATCAAACCTTGGTTTCTCATGGCTCTCGCTTGTCCCTTTCCAGCAGGCATATGGTGAGTAATATGTTTGGAACATTGAAACACAATAAAATCACAGTATCGAATCGCAATACATATAGAATCGTGATCATTGCAAAACATATTGTGTCGGTACCTAAGTATTGTGATAATGTCGTATTGTGAGGTCCCTGGCAATTCCCAGCCCTAATGTACATCGTGGCAAATGTTTCATTCTTTAGGCCGATTTGTTTCAGGATGCAGTCAATCGCTTCCAATGGTGAAACAATGGAGCGTTGCGATCCATGAATTGGATGTATGTTCCCTGGTTCAGAGCAGCCTGTTCATCACTCTGTACAGTAGCCCATTTGTCTCCATTGTCACCTTTGACCTGGAGGCAAATGGTGATGAAAGCACCCTTCATTGCATTGGACAATAAAAACGATAGGGAGCTTCTCGAGTCACACGGCACAGTAAACAAACATAAATAAAAGAGAGTGGGAATCAATGGAAGAGACTCTGTAAAAACAGGCCCAGCACTGAGCACATACCAGACCTAGAGCAGCACTGGAACACACAGTTATAATGTAAACTATGGCTCCTCTAGCAAAACAAATGATACAGATCATAATCAAAATACAATCACAGTGTATCAAGGTAATAACATTGCTATATTAGGATACATATGATTTAACAATGCCGAAGACGTAGTTCTGGGACCATATCTGTCTAATGATACTACATCTCACCCAGTTCTTATCTGTGCTCTCTGTCTGGGCTCTCTTTTACTCTGCTGTGAACAGCATATTCAAGGAATGAGGAAAGATAAGGTTTATTTTTGTTTCCTTGTTGCTCTTCATAAAATGTTTACATAACTCTGACCTTACTTTTTAACAGATGAGAATCCAAATGATTATAGCTTTTCTTTCTCTCTCTCTCTCTCTCTCTCTCTATATATATATATATTGTATATATTAATAAAATCCACATGGGTCCTGTGTCCCTACTGATTCATATTGACTGAAATCTAGTATTGGTGATTATGTTAAGAGATTATGCAACATCTTGTTAACTGTAATACAGTAGTACAATGTCATTCTGGGAAGTGTTTATTAGAATTACATACTTCAGAAACCAGTTGAACTGGAACTATTTGCAGAACATAAGACATCACAACCGGACAGGGTTTCCACTATCCTCCTCACAGGTACAGGATATAGTTCCTCTGTTCATTTGAACTCAGTCACTACTATACAGTAGATGGGGAAATTATTTCTACAGTGATAAAATATGCAAGCGTTGTAACTTCTTTTTAACCATATCTTCTTTACAGTTCAGGTGCTGAGATACATCAGCTCTACAGACTCTATCTGGTTCATTAAACATTATTGAGAACTGAAATGGAAACCGTCAACAACACAGAGTTCCTGGGGTAAGTGAAACTAATAGGTATTATCATTTACATATATAAAAATCTAATTAAAAATATTTTCATTTTATAACATCTACATTTAATAACAACACATATATACACTTGATTTTATAAAAAACTATTTTCCTAGAATAATTATAATTATAATCATAATAATCTAAAGGATTATGACTACCTTTCAGGGACTTCACACTGAACGGTGACCATCCTCCAAGATTGAAAGAGACGATCAGTAGAGACAGCATAGTGATCAACCCAGCACCACCTGCAAGGTACCTGCTGAAGACCAAGCGGAAGGATGTGGATGGGAGGGACGGAGTCCGGAGATGGACCATAGGAAACCACAACCCTTGCAAGAGGAACAAGACCCTGCTAATCCTAGGAGAGGTTGGGGCAGGGAAGACCACACTAGTCAACGCTATGGTCAACTTCGCCATCAGAGTTAAGTGGGAGGATAACGCCAGGTTCCAAATCACAGAGCGTTTCAAAGACAGAGAGACGTGCTGGGCTCACGATCCTAGAACCAATGCTGTGACAGCCTATGAGATCTTTGGCTGGGAGGACGCTGAGTTGCCTTTCTCTCTCACCATCATTGATACACCAGGGATCGAGGACAGAGATGGACTCAGACCTTTAATAGAGAAACTAAGAATGCTGCTGGAAGAGGAGAGAGTGGACCACATCGACGCTGTCTGCCACGTGGTGAAGGCAACGCAGAACCGTCTGACAGAACATCAGAGAAACATCTTTGACGCGTTCCTGTCCCTCTTGGGCAAGGACATGAAAGACAACATCATCACCCTTATCACTCACTCTGACGAGACCAGACCGGATGTTCTCGACATCATCATGGAGTACAAACTCCTAGGCGACAAGGTTCCGGTTCACTTCATGTTCAACACTCACCTCTTTCAGACCAGAAACCCTTTCTATGACAAAATCTATGAGACAACATGGGAAAACAGCATGAAAAGCATGAGAGGATTCTTTGATAAGCTAAACGGAATGCAACATCAACGCACCAAGCAGACGATAGAGGTATTGGTGGAACGCTTGAAGCTGGAGGACTGTTTCAAACATGGAAGGATCCCTTCAGAGGTGGGAGCAATCTGCTGCACAGTGTGTGAGATGAACTGCCATACCGGATGCGTAGCTTGTCAACCCTATTTCTGCCAAGTCATGTTACGAGGGAAATGCACCATGTGCCCACAGAGATGCAGTCACAAGAAACATGTCAGAGGACACAAGAGATATGCTGATGACCATAAAAATCTGAGAGCTCAACTCACAGAATGTTTCCAAAATATGAGGAAGAACGCCTTGATGCCTCACTTGGAGCCGAGTCTCAAGAACCAGATTCAGCGTGCCAACGAGAAGGGAGACAATCTGAAGTTGAAGGAACTTGAGGAAAAGAAAGGGACAATTGCCGATTTAATCAAGAAGAATATGGAAATGGAAAGAGAGTAGGGTGAGAATTTGCTGTGAGATCACATGCGCAGAATAAAACAGGTGTAGATCTTAGCGTGAAATGCTTATTTCCAAGCCCTTAAACAACAATGCAATTCAAGAAATGTAAGTTGACCTTTACATCAGCTTAAAGAGGTCAGCAGTGTAGTATGAATGATTTGTTTGCCAGTAACCTTGACCATATGTTAATCAATCTTTAATCATTGTGTCATATTTTTCCAAGTCACATACTGCATGTCAGAAAACATGCATCACCTGAACCCACAACTAGAAATATGATGTACTTTCAAGGCCCAATGCAGCCGTTTTTATATCAATATCAAATCATATCTGACCTAACAATTAATGACCTTACTGTAATAGATTTCCATAAAAATGAGCAAAACCTGTTTTTTTGCTTGTACTGTCTGGAAGTTGTCTGAGTGGGAGGAGAACACTAAAAACATTATTGGCATAGAGGTATCTCTTTTTTTCTCTCTCTCTTTCTTATTGGTCTATTAACTAAATTACTGCAACAAAAAGAAGCTGAAACTCCCATCCATGCAAACCTGATGATTAGAAGGTCCTGTGTAGATTGTATGTTCAACCACCAACTATCAGGAAAATAACACTTATCAAATGTTTTCACACTTTTACAGTGTTAGTTTCATCAGCTGTATATAACACAAGAAAAACAAAATGTTGGCTGCACTGGGCCATTAACGTCATCATTTACATGGTTTGTAATTAAATGTTTAATATGTGATCAACATCTTTACCTGTGTGTGTTATCCCTTTAAAAACAATATCATTCAAATATGTTCCTAGTTCCAAAGCTATAGTAAGGTGCTTGATCTCAAACCTATGCCCCATCTAGAACTTGAACCCACTACTATACAAACAGTATAGACCCCAGGCCTCCTCTAGGGCGGTTAGAGCATTGGGCCAGTAAAACAATTCCCAGAGCCGACAATGTGAAAAATCTGTCGATGTGCCCTTAAGCTAAGACCTAACCCTAATTTGCTCAAGGGCACAGTATTACTATGGCTGACCCTGTAAAACAGTGTTTTACTGCACTTATCTGGTGTATGTGAGAATTTACGTTGAAAAGTTTTACTGAGTTACAATTCATGTAAGGAAATCAGTCAATTGCAATAAATTAATTAGGCCCTAATCTACAGATTTCACATGACTGGGAATACATGTTGGTCACAGATACCTTAAAAAAAAGGTAGGGGCTTGGATCAGAAAACCAGTCAGTATCTGGTGTGACCACCATTTGCCTCATGCAGCGCGACATATCTCCTTAGCATAGAGTTGATCAGGTTGTGTATTTTGGCCTCTGGAATGTCGTCCCACTCCTCTTCAATGTGTGAAGTTGCTGGATATTGGTGGGAACTGGAACACGCCGTCGTACATGTCGATCCAAAGCATCCCAAACATGCTCAATGAGTGACATGTCTGGTGAGTATGCAGGCCATGGAAGAACTTGGTCATTTTCAGCTTCCAGGAATTGTGTACAGATCCTTGCAACATGGGGCTATGCATTATCATGCTGAACCTTGAGGTGATGGCGGTAAATTAATGGCACGATAATGGGTCTCAGGATTTCGTCACAGTATCTCTGTGTATTCAAATTGCCATAGATAAAATGCAGTTGTGTTCATTGTTCGTAGATTAAGCTTGCCCGTACCATAACCCCACCGATACCATCACAATGTTGACATCAGGAAACCACTCGCCCACACGCTACCATCTGCCCGGTACAGTTGAAACAAGGATTCATTCGTGAAGCGCAAACTCTCCAGCGTGCCAGTGGCCATCGAAGGGAAGCATTTGTCCACTGAAATTGGTTACGACGCCGAACTGCAGTCAGGTCAAAACCCTGGTGAGGATGACAAACACGCAGATGAGCTTCCCTGTGACAGATACTGACAGTTAGTGCAGAAATTATTCGGTTGTGCAAACCCACAGTTTCATCAGCTCTCCAGGTGACTCGTCTCAGACCATCCCGCAGGTGAAGAAGCCGGATGTGGCTTGCAGGGCTTGCATGGTTACACGTGATCTGCGGTTGTGAGGCCGGTTGGACGTACTGCCAAATTCTCTAAAATTACATTGGAGGCGGCTTATTATAGCAAAATGAACATTCAATTAACTGGCAACAGCTTTGGTGGACATTCCTGCAGTCAGCATGCCAATTGTACACTCCCTCAAAACCTGAGACATCTGTGTCATTGTGTTGTGTAACAGAACTGCACATTTTAGAGTGGACTTTTATTCTCCCCATGCACCTGTGTAATGATCATGCTGATAAGCAGATTCTTGATATGCCACACCTGTCAGGTGGATGGATTATCTTGGCAAAGGAGAAATGCTTACTAATAGGGATGCAAACAAATAACATTTGAGAGAAATACGATTTTTATGTGTATGGAACATTTCTGGGAGCTTTTATTTCAGCTCATGAAACATGGGACAAACACTTTACATGTTGCATTTATATTTTTGTTCAGTATAAACTTTTTTTAATTTGTACATTTTATTATTATTACTTATTTAACCGTTTTTCTCCCCAATTGGTAGTTACAGTCTTGTCCCATCGCTGGAACTCCCGTACGGACTTGGGAGAGGCAAAGGTCGAGAGCCGTGCATCCTCCGAAACATGACCCTGCCAAGCCGCACTGCTTCTTGACACACTGCTCGCTTAACCCAGAAGCCAGACGCTCCAATGTCCAACTGGCGACTGTGTAAGCCACAGGAGTCACTAGAGTGGGATGGGACAAGGACATCACGGCCGGCCAAAGCCGGGATGATTGGGCCAATTGTGCGCCGCCTCATGGGTCTCCCAGTCGTGGACGGTTGCAACACAGTCCGATCTTGAACCCGGATCTGTAGTGATGCCTCTAGCGCCTTAGACCGCTGTGCCACTTGAGAGGCCCTTATTTTTTTACAACAAAACTATGCAAACTGTATAGACCCCAGCACTCCCCTTCAATCATCCTTCCGTTCTCCTCTTCTCCATGCATCCTCCCCTTCATAACAGATGTGAGGAAGACCCATTTCCTCCCTGCGGCTGCTAAAATATTAATCAAAATACAGAGGACCACGTGGCACAGAACCACGGGCTCCCAAGATGCATGTCTTCTAATGGTAATACATGGGGAGGGCGGAGAGCAGCTTCTAATAGCCTGGGAGATGGGGAGGAGAGCAGCTTCTAATGGCCTGGGAGATGGGGAGGAGAGCAGCTTCTAATGGCCTGGAGATGGGGAGGAGAGCAGCTTCTAATAGCCTGGGACATAAGGAGAAGAGCAGCTTCTAATAGCCTGGGAGATGGGGAGGAGAGAAGCTTCTAATAGCCTGGGAGATGGGGAGGAGAGCAGCTTCTAATAGCCTGGGAGATGGGGAGGAGAGCAGCTTCTAATAGCCTGGGAGATGAGGAGGAGAGCAGCTTCTAATAGCCTGGGAGATGGGGAGGAGAGCAGCTTCTAATAGCCTGGGACATAAGGAGGAGAGCAGCTTCTAATAGCCTGGGAGATGGGGAGGAGAGCAGCTTCTAATAGCCTGGGAGATGGGGAGGAGAGCAGCTTCTAATAGCCTGGGAGATGGGGAGGAGAGCAGCTTCTAATAGCCTGGGAGATGAGGAGGAGAGCAGCTTCTAATAGCCTGGGAGATGGGGAGGAGAGCAGCTTCTAATAGCCTGGGACATAAGGAGGAGAGCAGCTTCTAATAGCCTGGGAGATGGGGAGGAAAGCAGCTTCTAATAGCCTGGGAGATGGGGAGGAGAGCAGCTTCTAATAGCCTCGGAGATGGGGAGGAAAGGGGGAGGGCCATGGGGACCAGTGGCTGTCATAAGGGCAAAGAGAACGAGCTGAAGAAGGATAGAGAGATAGGAAGAAAGAGATGGAGTCAGGAGATGGGAAAGAGGGGGATTCATAGACTATGGGGAGAGAGGTCTGGAGGAGAGAGGGAGAGACAGGAAGCTACGAGAGGGAAATAAATCCTACATTTGGGAGATGAAAGAAGCATCAACACCACAGCTCGCTACTCCTTGTGTTTCTGTGTGTTTAGTAGCCATGTAGGAACTGATATCATGCATAATAGATAACAGACCATACAAATTGCGAAATTAGCAGATTTTGTTTTCTCCGCTCACTGGCAATTCCCAAACTGCCCCATGCCAAATGTTTGCGAACTTGACTCTTTTTTATGTTTGGCGTGTATGTGTGTGTGTGTATGATAGAGAAAAAGAGCGAGAGATGGTGAGAGCAAGAGAAAAACGAGCTCTGAAATATCACAGCCGCTGCAATTGTATTTATCTGCTATCTCTGTTAATACTAATAACAATCATTAATTTAATTTGTAAATTGTTTTTTCACACCCAAGGCACTAAACAACATCTTATGAATTTTAACTACTAATAATACCTGTTATCTGTAGGCTTGCCCTGATGAACCTAAAAAAAAATCATCATATGAACGATGCCTTGTATGAATTGTACCCATGTAAGGCCTTCCTCTCAGGGGCTGAGACGAGCTAAGCTGTAGGTCTGGCAGAGAAGCACAGACAGTACAGTAGAGCTAAACAACTGGAGCCTCCGTGTTAGCGACACGCTAATCATTTTGCTCCGCTCTGCTCGAGCGAGGGAGGCTTAAAGGGTTATTTCTTCTATTTTCCACCCTTGCCCCCACAGGCAGTGTTCCAAGGTGAACGCACCACCGGGAAGATGAGAAGCTTGCCGGCTCACCAGATGCCGTGAAATTGAAGCGCTCCCATCACACAGGGTGAGTGTGTGGCAGGTGAAAGCTCTCTATGATACTCACAAGTGTACTAGCTTCACTAGGAAAGGCATGTCTAAACATTTTGATGCTGCCAAATTCCGGACTTGCATATACAAATAATGTATGACTGTCCTCTCAAATGAAATGCCTTGCCAATAATCATCTCTTATAAGTAGTAGAGCAAAACATATAGGAAAGATATCCCATCTATTCCACAGACCGTAATAGTAAAGACATCCAAACCTACAGTATTTGCCTCTGTACATCATATTAGTCGTCCGGATGACAGTTGGCCTTGTGTTCCAGTGTTCCAGTGTTTCTGTGTTCCAGTGTTCCAGTGTTCCTGTGTTCCAGTGTTCCTGTGTTCCAGTGTTCCAGTGTTCCTGTGTTCCAGTGTTCCAGTGTTCCAGTGTTCCTGTGTTCCAGTGTTCCTGTGTTCCTGTGTTCCAGTGTTCCTGTGTTCCAGTGTTCCAGTGTTCCAGTGTTCCTGTGTTCCAGTGTTCCAGTGTTCCAGTGTTCCAGTGTTCCAGTGGTCCTGTGTTCCTGTGTTCCAGTGTTCCTGTGTAGGGTAATTAGGAGGACATGCCACCCCCTGGGTGACATCCTAGCCAGCAGGTGTTCCTCGCCGCTCACCCATCCATAACCCCCTCATCCTCTTCACCCTCCTCACCCCCTCTCACCCGGGCGCCTCCGGAGAGACTCTGACATTTTGTGAGGGTGACACGTACCAGTGACCTCTGTCTACATGGCCATGTCGATAATGAGATGCAACAGGCGCTTCATTGTATTTAAATGAAGTAGCTTGTGACAGTAATGTTAAAGAGATGCCACTGCAGGCAGAGCGATGGTCTCGTCACCCAATACAGCCGATAGACAAAGTAGGGGAGTTTGGAAAACAGATTTTGCAATACATCAAGTCAATTGTCACAGGATATATAACAGAATAATATAACTTGTTTGAAGTTAGCTCTGAAACACAACGATAAACAAGGAAGATAACTTAAAAGCTTGTCCATACTGAAGTTAAACACCAAAAGAAAGAGAGGCCATCCCTCTTTCTCTTCCTCCCTGTCTCCAGAGAGGGATGACCAGGGGTTAACCAGGCCTGTCCCAGGCTTGAGGCTTTGACTATTGTGTTGCTTTGCTTAATGTAAACCGATAAAGCTGGCTAACCTTGTGGGCCCGTTCAATACTTATTTAGAATACCATTGATTAACAGTTCTGAATATTGATCATGCCATGCCGCTCAAGCGATGCCGATGGCTCTGATAAGAGTTTACCCTGGAGCAGATAGGCCTGTCTACCCTGAAAGAGACAGGGCTTCATGCTGCAGACGTCTGGACACACACACACACACACACACACACACACACACACACACACACACACACACACACACACACACACACACACACACACACACGCAAGGTGTGTAAATGGGATGGCCCTGCAATTATCTGCATTGGATTCTGCATTGGAACTTTTTATGTGACTTGTTAAGCATA
Source organism: Oncorhynchus mykiss (assembly GCF_013265735.2). Classification (NCBI taxonomy): domain Eukaryota; kingdom Metazoa; phylum Chordata; class Actinopteri; order Salmoniformes; family Salmonidae; genus Oncorhynchus; species Oncorhynchus mykiss. Next base: position 30,776,866 of record NC_048590.1, on the reverse strand, counting down.
TTTTTGACTTGTGTACTTATTCAGGCTTGCCATAGCAAAGGGGTTGAATACTTATTGACTCAAGATATTTCAGCTTTTCATGTTTTATGAATTCCACTTTGACATTATGGGTATTCTGTGTACACACACACACACACACACACACACACACACACACACACACACACACACACACACACACACACACACACACACACACACACACACACACACACACACACAGACAGACAGACACAAATACACACACAAACTACCAATCACACATACACGGTAAAGAGAGGGAAGACACCGCAGCTCTGTGTTGACACGGGGTAATGTCCTCTCATCTGAGACCCAAGATTTAAATTAACACGCCATCTGTTCCCGCCCTGTGCCCGGTGGCCATTTTGAAATTCCGTCACAGTGGATATGCACCTTTCTCCTTCCAACATGCAGCTTCTCCTAGACATTGTCTGTCGTGTCTTATTGGTATCTCTTGAGAGGGGTGTAACTGTGTAATTATCAGAGGTGTACTAATGTTTTGGACTAGGCATCACCTTACTTTACAGTACACCTATCAAATCCATGGTTGTAAACGCATCAACCAATATGATTGATATGAATTTACATGATTGGAAATGGCTCCGTCCTGGGTCAATGACAAGCACCATACAAATCTGAATACAATATGTCCACAAAGACAGCCATGAAAGAAACCACTGAAGATGAGCTTTACTACAGGGTAAAAAAATGTTGAATATTATACAGGTGTCTAATACAGCATCTTGACAAAAGGTTCATTTTATTTATCTAAGCTGTCCAATCGGCATTGAGAAGCTGAGTCCTGTCTCTGAGGTCATCTTCCTGCGTCGTAAAGTGTGATGATAAAAGGGTTTACAACATGGCCGTTATTAAAGAAAGAGTGAGTCAAAGCCATCAATAACCCAGCTTTCAGGGATTACCATTAGCAACGCTAGTGCTCTCAGAGTGGAGCCAGGGGTTCGATTTTTACAGTGGGGGCGGAGAGGTTTAAATGCATTTAAAAAGAGGAAACGATAAACAATATGTATGTACAGTTGCTTCAATATGAAGGACGTGGTTTGTTTAAGGACTACACAGTACAGTCAATACACAGCACCCATGTACAGGATGATGTACAACTGTGTTGATACACATGTAGTTACAGTTGAAGTCGGAAGTTTACATACACCTTAGCCAAATACGTTTAAACTCAGTTTTTCACAATTCCTGACATTTAATCCTCGTAAGAAGGACCACATTCCCAGTGGGTCAGCAGTTTACATTCACTCAATTAGTATTTGGTAGCATTGCCTTCAAATGGTTTAACTTGGGTCAAATGTTTCGAGTAGCCTTCCACAAGCTTCCCACATTATGTTGGGTGAATTTTGACCCATTCCTCTTGGCCGAGCTGGTGTAACTGAGTCAGGTTTGTAGGCCTCCTTGCTCGCACATGCTTTTTCAGTTCTGCCCACAAATTTTCTATGGGATTGAGGTCTGGGCTTTGTCATGGCCACTCAAATACCTTGACTTTGTTGTCCTCTAGCCTTTTTGCCACAACTTTGGAAGTATGCTTGGGGCCGTTGTCCATTTGGAAGACCCATTTGCGACCAAGCTGTAACTTCCTGACTGATGTCTTGAGATGTTGCTTCAATATATCCACGTAATGTTCCTCCCTCATGAATCCATCTATTTTGTGAAGTGCACCAGTCCCACCTGCTGCAAAGCACCTACACAACATGATGCTGCCACCCCCGTGCTTCACGGTTAGGATGGTGTTCTTCGGCTTGCAAGCCTACCCTTTTTTCCTCCAAACATAACGATGGTCATTACGGCCAAACAGTTCTATTTTTGTTTCATCAGACCAGACAACACTTCTCCAAAAAGTACCATCTTTGTCCCCATGTGCAGTTGCAAACCGTAGTCTGGCTTTTTTATGGAGGTTTTGGTGCAGTGGCTTCTTCCTTGCTGAGCGGCTTTTCAGGTTATGTCGGCATAGGACTCATTTTACTGTGGATATAGATAATTTTGTACCTGTTTCTTGCAGCATCTTCACAAGGTCCTTTGCTGTTGTTCTGGGATTGATTTGCACTTTTTGCACCAAAGTAGGTTAATCTCTAGGAGACAGAACGCGTCTGCTTCCTGAGCGGTATGACGGCTACGTGGTTCCATGGTGTTTATACGTGCGTACTATTGTTTGTACAGTTGAACGTGGTACCTTCAGGCATTTGTAAATTGCTCCCAAGGATGATCCAGACTTGTGGAGGTCTACCATTTCTTTCTGAGGTTTTGTCTGATTTCTTTTGATTTTCCCATGATGTCAAGCAAAAAGGCACTGAGTTTGAAGGTAGGCCTTCAAATACATCCACAGGTACACCTCCAATTGACACAAATTATTTCAATTAGCCTATCAGAAGCTTCTAAAGCCATGACATAATATTCTGGAATTTTCCAAACTGTTTAATGGCACAGTCAACTTAGTGTATGTAAACTTCTGACCCACTGGAATTGTGATACAGTGAATTATAAGTGAAATAATCTGTCTGTTAACAATTGCTGGAAAAATTACTTGTGTCATGCAGATGATGTCCTAACCGACTTGCCCAAACAATAGTTTGTTAACAAGCAATTTGTGGAGTGGTTGAAAAACAAGTTTTAATGACTCCAACCTAAGTGTATGTAAACTTCTGACTTCAACTGTATGTATAAGATAAGTTGTGTTCCAAACCTAGGTGTTCCTGGATGGTTCACAATTGCACAGCACCTCAATGAGGTCAGATTAGAATAACACAATAACACTTAGATTCTGATAACTTGTCATTCATAACAATATAATATCATAAGCACTTTGAATCTACAGAACAACCTTCACCATTCCTTGTCACAAAGTACAATGTTGCTGGCTTTATATGCATAAGTAAGTACCTGTCAGGGTGCCAAGTAAAGGATGTTGGTCAGCCTAAGGGATGAAAGAGCCATTGTGCTGAGCTGTGGTTGCTGGGTGATGGGGATGCCCCCCTTGTCTTATTGTTAGGTCAGCAGTGCTAGGCTAGCCCCTGTCACCCAGCCAGTGGTGAGCTGTGCACTTTGGATAGGGAAAGCTCTTCTCTCTTCCGTAATGAGCCGCTATGTCTGGGTATCATGTGAGATATCTGAGCTAGAGCTTACTGTTCCATCCATGGCCAAGGTCAAAAACTTGCCCACCCCACACCTACCACGCTACCTCTCTGCCGCCCTCCACACCACCATCCCTCCACCATCCCAGCCCCATCCATCACCCTAACATAGACCGCCAGCTAGGTTCACATCCCCTCTCTCTGCAAGACCTGATATGATTTTTGTCTGACCATTTTCTATGAATGTATGCTTGTTTTATTCAATTTCTTTATTTGCTAAATGCACAGCACTGGTCGTCAGTGACAAATGCTGTCAGTTCCGAAGATATTAGATAATGAATGAAATACCAATAGACCCCATCAAGATGAGTTGTTATGTGTATTATCAGATAAATGACAGGGAGTGGAAGGATGAAATGAAGACCATTCACAAACACAGTCATTGAGGCTGGACAGGGAAATAGACGTTGATCATCTTTCACTTCACTGAACACAGCGGGGAAGAATTTCAAGCAGGTCATATTCTGGAGATGGCCCTGTCAAATACATCTTTAAAACTCTGTCAGGTCTAATGGCTTGTGGCGTAACATAAGACACTATTTATCCCGTGCAATAATGTGCACATTTTGCTTTGTTAGCGAATAAGCATTTGTTAAGAACATGTCAAAAGTGGGACATGCATTAACAGTTTGGTTGAGGCAATGAATTAAGTGTTCGGGGCCTTGGAACATGGCTGCCCATATACCACCATATTACCGGTCCAGTCCCCACAGTAATCAATGGACTTCCCTCTTCCGGATCGCATGTCAATTCCATGTTGGACTGTGGGGATGAATAAAAACAATGTGTATGTTAAGAGCCGATGACTCCTACTCTGGCCATATGAATAAGGCAGGTCATGTCGCTGATTGATAAGGGCTATAAAAACACAAACTGACCCATCCATCCAATTAGATAGAGAAGTAGAATGGAGCAAATGATCATTAGATGATAACATGAAATGAGAAGGCTTGAATGCAGTGTTATTGTGGCTACATTACCTTGTCTAACCATGTGATATTACATGTCTATAAGAGGACACACCATTCATTTAAAATGTTAGCTACCGATTGAAGTGCAGGCTTCTCTCCTCCCTTCATACTGCATGCACTACCAAGAAGTTATGCTTCATTGTTTATTTGTTATAGGACCATACTTTATTAATGAAAGAAGCAGCAGTGTGTGAATCAGGGTCCGTAGGGCAGAGACATTTAGGAGTGGCATTTCCTGTTTGTCATTGCAGTGACGGCCATGTTGTCTCACACTGTTGACAGACGAGTCAGACCATCGGCCTGCAGCAAGGAGGTATGGAGCCCAGAGGAGGACAAATCTCATGATGAAACCTGAAATCAATTTACATTCAAATATTCATGGCTGTCCCACAACTGTGGCTGCAGCAAATAAATTACCCCCGTCCCCACCTTATCCCCAAAGACAGGACATCCCAGGGTATCGACACTTAGCCCAGCACAATACACTTTATTGACAACCCTTGCTTTGGGAAGTACTAAGCTAGAATCGTAAGGAGTAGGATTTGGTACACTGGACGTACAGTAGTCCAGTAAGATCAGTGGGCAAACTCTGGTTTGGATGAAACCAAACGGACAAAGTGGACAACAATAAAAGAAGATGGTCGACACAACAATATTATGTTTTGTTAGAAAGAGAGAACAATTAAGAAATAGAGAGAGGAAGGGAGAGAGAGATTATCTGAGAAAACAGCACTCAACTGTACACCTTTCCAGTTGAGTGCTCTCTCTCAGTTTCCCCTTTGAGGACAATTCAGGGTGAATTACTAAAAAGATTAGGAATAATCTGGGATATCAAATCCTTAATGATGAGCGTAAATGAATGCATGATTTAGCATAGAAATTATCACAGACGAATGCACAGAAAAATAAAGATAGAGAAGCAGATGGACAGACAAATGAAAAGAAGGGATGGATTTCCTGCCATTAGTGATCTATGACCAATCAGCTGTCCATCTTCAGATATGCTGTTAATGACTATTGGCCTCCATTTAAATCCTTACTTCTGTGAATTGCCCCAAATCCATACATAGGCATGTGTTTGATTGAATGCTCATCTATTGTGTGAAAATTAGGCTGGATTAGTTTGATCTTTTTGATCAATGAGTTGATCTTCAAAACAATGGCTAACACTAGGATTCACATATTCCCAAAGACACCATTGATTTGACATTCATCATGATGAGAAAATACAGGCTAGTGCTTCTATCTTGCTATTGAATTATCAAGTAAACACTTGTCAATAATTGATCGTGGGAGAGTGTGAAAACAACAGAAAGTTGGTTCACCTTGAAATCAACCACCAATCTCAATAATTGTGTTATATATATTTTGATGGTAATAGGTGTGCCCTTTTCCCAGGTTTTCTACATATCATAAATGATCAATAAATCTCAAGCAGTATGAATGATCAGATATCAGAAGAGCGGTGATATAGTGAAGACAGACTACAGTCTCCAAAGGGCAAAGACATACTCTATATAAGATAATTAGCACAACTTCATGAGCAACCACGATTTCTCAGAGGTGTAAAAAAAAATATGAAGCTGTTGTAGCATCAAAGCAGCAGAGCAAATGGAGGAGCGCGAGCAGTGTTAAATTGATCTGTTCTGCATTTGAATGTCATTTCATTATTTAGATTTGAAGGCGGCTCTATTGTGTGGAGAAAGCAGGGGGGCAAAGCGTATTATTCTGACAAGTGTGATCTTGTGTTGTCAAAGTGACTCTCGGGGCAGATGGTTTATCCCTTTGTGTGTGAGTGTGCGTGTATGTGTGCGTGTGTGTGTGCGTTTGTGTGTGTGTCTGTGTGTGCGTGTGTGTGTGTGCGTGTGTGTGTATATATGCATGCATATGTGTTTGAAAAAAATGTAACTCTCAGGGGTTTCAAAGGAATCTCACTCCTCCCCAGATTAATTCAGCAACAATAACATCTAATTCTCTCTGAGCCTAATAGCAGAAAAAATAAGAAAAACTATTTCTATCACGTGAAAAATTACAAGGTGATGCCCTGAATCATTTTAGTCAAACTGGTTGTGTACAGAGAGAGAGAGAGAGAGAGAGAGAGTGAGAGAGAGAGAGAGAGAGAGAGAGAGAGAGAGAGAGAGAGAGAGAGAGAGAGAAAGGCCGCTATGGGTGTATGATACATACAGTGCATTTGGAAAGTATGCCCACAAGGATGATCAATGGAAACCGTATGCACCTGAGCTCATTTTCAAGTCTCATATAGCAAAGGGTCTGAATACTTATGTAAATGAGCTATTACTGTTTTTTGCAAACATTCTAAAAACCTGTTTCGCTTTGTCATTATGGGATATTGTGTGTAGATTGATGAGGAATTGTTTTCATTGAATCCATTTTAGAATAAGGCTGTAGCATAACAAAGTGTGGAAAAAGTCAAGAGATCTGAATACTTTCCAAATGCACTGTAGTTACGCACTTGAAGTTTCCCCTAAAGGGTTTCACTCAAGAGCTGAAACCAGAGTATTTGCCATATTGCACACATCAGATAGCTTTTATTATGATATTATGGCATCATTTCTCATATACGATGACAGTATAAAACAGGTCAGTATGCTCCTATACTCCATTGAAAGGCTACAGATATCTGGCCCAGATCAAATGGCTCTGGCTTAGTGAGGGTATCACAGTACAGTGAGTACCTCAGGCTAACTCAGACATGTCAGGCTTACTGACCGTAGGTAGAAACACTCATCCTCTGAGCTGATCTGACTCCAGTACTGCCATGACTAACAATTTGAGGATTACCAGATGTCAGGCTCAGATTAACTATGATCTATGATCAGATTGGTACATCACCATTCAGGGAGATGCGTAGAGTGGAGTGAGTGATAAGATACTATAACATACTGTACCAATATGATAGTGTTCAGTGCAGCGCTCAGAGGCCAGAGAAAGAGACACCTGGGTTTCATTCCGTTGATGTATATTTTACACAGAAACCCTCTTTTTCTATCACAGTCCCATAGCCAATATAGTCCAATTCACTTCTGCTGCTAAATTACAATAATATTTCACTGCAATAATGGCTGTGGCAGAATGCGAGAGAGTTCATTTTATTTACATATTTTAGCAAAATAACTCCCTGGGAATAGGAGAAAGGAAAACAGTATTCCATGAAATTCCCTTTAGAGTCGAATTGGCAGTGGCTTGATGAAATGAATCCTTTTAATTTGCATCTCATATAATACATAATATGCACTAATTTTAAGAGCTGGAGGAAAACAAAAGACGGAAGGCTTCTCGGAGTAGTTGCACATAGTCTGGAAGAATTTAACATTGATAGATTTATGCTCATATTGGTATGCAAGCGGAACACTCAAATTCAGACGGTCTGAATGGAAAAGAGAGGGAGAGAGAAAGAGAGAGGGAGAGAGGAAGAGAGAGAGAAAGAGAGCGAGAGAGGGCGAGAGAGAAAACAACAACATTCATACATACCTTAAAAAACAAAGAACCTGAGCCCTGGTCTGCAGTTAAACAACACTGCTCTCTATTGGTGAGGAGCTGCACTGTCCTCTCAATAGAAGTCCTTGCTTCAGAATTACTCTGATTGTTTTTCAGGCCAGTCAGCAGAAAAATCACAGTGAAGTGCAATCACCTCGAACCTCAAAGACTGTCCTTATTAACCTACTAACTACCATGGAATATTAGATTATTAATTTACAAAATTATCCAACTATAATGATTCCTGCCGCAATGATCAGGGCTCTTAATATGACTTCAATGTATTAATTACAAAGATAATGAATGAAACCACAGCAGGTAATCTACAGCTCAGCTCTAGCCGCTGTGCCTGTAGCAGTGAGAGTATGCAGAGTAGACCCAGTACTGCTGTGTGTGTTCCTATTCCTATTCATGTGTGTGTGTTTTTGTTACTGTTTTTTGGGACTGTTTACAGCAGGGTTTGACAACAGAGTGATTTTTTTTGGGGGGGGGGGGTGGGGTTAGTTGTTGTTCAAAAAAGTCTGTAAAATCACCTGGAATTTACATTAAAGTCTGCTCCCAAGTATTCCCACAAATTAAAAAAAAAAAAGTTGCATATGTGATCGTGTCTCAATGTAATCAAGGTATGAAATGATTGTTATCTTCAAATACAACCTCCTTTGGGGTTTAGTTGTGGTCAATTTGCAGTGTACAAATTATTATAATTATGTACCGGGCCCCTAACCATACGCTCAGACAACAATCGGCCCGCTGAATATAGTTGCCTACCCCTGGTTTACAGGATCAGGGGAGGAGTGTGTGTTTGACAGGAATGCACATTGAACCTCTCGTCTCCCTGCTGCTCTCTCTGCTGAACCATAGCGGTAGCATAGACAAACAGGGGCGCCCCGGAGAGAGTGGTAAGCTAAGTGAGTGAGTGTACAGGTTTAATATGACAGCTACACATCCCTCACCCCCTCAAAGCTCTCTCTTCCAGCCCAGAGAGAGAAGCAAGTCCTGGCTCGACTAGGTCTGGCCCTGGTCGGTGGCACCACCACGGACCTGGCAAAACTATCCAACTCCAACAGGCTGTAACATAACCACTGAGTCACCCACTAACACAGCTCCTCTTCAACAAAGACACCCTTTGTGTTTTAGGGTTTAGTTGAGCTCATCCACGTGACTATAGTGTGTTTAACCCCTTAGACTGACTTGCAGCGCTACAGAGTAAAAATATAGAAGTAAGGAGCTATGTCCTGAAATATGGCTACCTTACAGTGCAACAACAGTATCATGCAGTATATCTGGTGCTGAAGGTGTACAACCAGGAAACTAAGTGTAATCAAACACTTCATAACTCTTCGGATCTTCAAGCATGCCTGACATACAACACACAGAGCCTGTCTGTTCTAGAGCACAGTGTGAGTCTGGGCTGTACTCAGGCAACCTGTGCAGCTGTGATGTGCTCCAGTGGAGGTGAAACCTCGGCCAGGGCACGCTTCCCCTCGCTGCTCCCCTCACCTGGCTCCCCTCAGCCTGCCAGACCCGCTCTCTGTTCTCCCTGTGTAGCTAGAGCCCTGGATGGTGGTTGCCACACTCACACATGCACGTGGGCACACACACACACACTGGCCTGGCCAGGGGCAACGGGGCAGGAAGGTGGGCTGCAGGGTGCATGGCCGGGTGAGTTTCGAAGTTGCAGAAGATGAAAGGCTATGCAATACAGTGTACTGAATAGTGGCTTTATTGTTTCACAGCTTTTTCAGTTACCATTGTAAAGTATTTCAAGATGGGGTAAATATGCCAGATAATGTGCAACTCAATTAAGAAACTTTATGTAACCTGGCCTGCTCTATTTTGGTTCAAAACTGATTAAAGTATTGTCAAAGAATAATACTATGAGCAAGTAGATAAAGAGAAGAGATGAACTTTAACTTGATGTTATAAGCCGTTAGTGAGAGAGAAGTCACACAGCGCAGCCAACAGAAGTTATGAGACATGAGTGGAGCGTATTAAACTCTATCCCTTTTTTTATTTCAATTAAACCTCTTTCCACGATTCAAAGGCTCTCAAATCTAAAGAGGCTTTGATCTCCTAACCATAGGCCAGACATGAAAATAGAAGTCTAGCTAAGGAGGGGGCAAAAGAGAAAGTTGTAATTCCATAACGCGGGGGCAACTTCTTCCCCCGCTGCTGTTTTAACTGGTGCATGGGTTACTTAAAAGAGGCTCACTCCTGGTTTGGAGGGAGAGGCGAACAAAACAATCAGACTTTGAGAAAGAGAAACTCCTGACAGGGTTCTCTTTCATTCCAAATTGCACCACCCCAAACGTGATTAATCAAGTGTCTTGGCGTTCCACGCAGAGAGAGATGGGAGAAAACGCAGCCTTCATCAAAAGGGAGGATGTAGTAATAGCTATGAGCACAGACATCACCGCTAGCCAGGTGTAAGAAAGAACAAACTTTCTTTATTTTGCATTAATGTTACACTATTTTTTGTTGTTGTCATGGAGCCAAGTGCTTAAAAGATATTTAAATTGAAACAAGCCTGTTGGTTCTTGAAGCGAGAGTTCAAAGTTTGCCCTGAAGTAGTTTTATAAAATCAGTTTTCACAAGAATGAGGCATTGTGGGTGTTTGTTGGAGAATTGACATAGTAAACTTTTATAACGTTGAACTGACATTGTATTTACCACAGAAAGAATCTTTCACTGTTCAAGGTAAAGCCTCGGAAAAGAGGATTAGATCTAAGAACAGAGAGAGAGTGAGAGAGAGAGTGAGAGAGGCGCTGAAGGTTTGGCACGGCAGGGGGTAAAGAAATTGAGAAAGCAGCGAGTGAAAGTGAGAGCGAGAGAGAGAGGCAGCAGAGTAGTCTAAATCCCAGTTGAGTTCTGAATGTGTACAACAGCTTTACTCAGTAACTAGGAAACAGAAACTTTTGATGAAGTTGCGCTCCCTTTGAAAAAGGTTAGTGCTGTCCGGAATGCTTGGGACGTCCCTATCCTAAACCTTAACCTTAACCCTTACCCTTACCCCAACCTTATCCATAACCCTTTCCTAACCCTAACCTTAACCCTTACCTTAAACCATCAACTTCAATGGGGTAACGTCAGAGTTGGGACGTCTCAAGTATCCCAGATTTAAAATGTCGCTGCTTAATCTGCCGGCGGCCACCACACGTTGATTCTCTCCACTACCCAGCAGACCGAGCGAGAAAGACAGGGTGGAAGAATGAACACCAACACGCTGGGACGTCGCTTGTCCCTATGTGGAGGATTGTGGGTGTTTTCAGTCTGTGACTAAAAGGAAGACTGTGTCTGTATGATGGAGGATTAGTGAACTACAACAGTGGCTCTCCAGGTCCCAGAGGCAGATTTGTCGCAGGGGCCACACAGACTAGAGCAACACAATCAGTCATCTGTTAGCCTGGGACCATTAAGACTCAGGCCAGAGAGGGGTCACTCAACACGTCCTACAGCCACAGGGGGCTAGAGAGACACAGAGAGAGGCAGAGTGACTCGGGGTAGGTGACATTAGGGCCGAGTGCTTAGCCATCTTTCTTACAAAACATCTTCATATCCTTTTGGAGAGATGAAACGTTTCCTTCTTCCTTGTTCCCGCTCTCTTTTTGAAACTCATACGGTAGGAGCATACAGATGAAAGCGAGGCAGCCGAGCATGAAAACAGCTTAATTAGGGCTAATGGGTTCTGATGGAACACATTTCCACTATTTGCCTTCATTAGGGAAGGCTAATTTCTCCTATTCTGTCAGCCTGTAAGAACTGCAGCCAGCCCTGTGCCAGGTGGGGCTATTAACATAGTGAATCTGCCGCAGAGAAAGAGAAGGGGCCTTTCAGCTATATCATCCAGGTAGAAGTCTCTCCTAACCACAGATCTAGGATCAGATTATGCTAATGAGTATTATAACATTATGGGGATGAGGAAATAGCTGACCCTGCATCAGTGGTTGAGTTGAGGTTCATTCTGTAGGTGATGTTCTCATTTTCTTCTGTCGAGGTAGGGTAGGTGATGGAAACATTGTTTGTTGTGGATAGACACATGACATGGTGTCTATCCACAACAACTATTGAGCTCCATTGGCATAGATGTCCTTTATCCTACCACCATTCAAATAAAATAAAATAAAATTACACTTTACTTGTCACATGCGCCGAATACTACACCTTACAGTGAAATGCTTACTCCACAAGCCCCAACAATGCAGTTTTAAGAAAATACCAACAACAAAAAAGTAAGAGATAAGAATAACAAATAATTAAAGAGCAGCAGTAAATAATAATAGCAAGGCTACTGGTGTGTGTGTGGGGGGGGGGGGGGGGGGGGGGGGGGGGGAGCAATACAAATAGTCTAGTAGTCATTAGATTAGATGTTCAGGAGTCTTATGGCTTGGGGGTAGAAACTGTTTCGAAGCCTCTTGGCCCTAGACTTGTTGCTCCGGTACCGCTTGCCATGCGGTAGCAGAGAGAACAGTCTATGACTAGGGTGGCTGGAGTCTTTGACAATTTATAGGGCTTTCCTCTGACACCGCCTGATAAAGAGGTCCTGAATGGCTAGAAGCTTGGCCCAAGTGATGTACTGGCTACATGGCTACATGGAGGTTATACCACACAGCCAGCTAACCCTCCACTGTAGAGACAGGGCTTTTTTACTGCAGATGAAATCATTGAGGAATCAATGGTATTAACACATAATTAATCCCCTACAAAATTGAAAACTGATGCTCATTCAAAGCGCATCATTTTGATTTACAACCTCTATTTGCACTTTGTCTTAACATTGGCAGACGGCACTGAATCAATGGTGGCAGTCAGTAATACAGCTATTCTGTACGTGTAAGCTCAATACATGCTTCACTTGAGACAGGGTCAGTGGAGAAGAAGAGAAAGGAAGAATTAAAGACTGGGAGAGAACGAGTGTGGATCATCCTCTACGAAGGAGTCTGAGAAGTTCCAAGGTGACATAGCAGTGACATTGGATGTTGGAGAGAAGGAAACAGGGACACACTCTCACAGTCTCTCAGATTCAGGTTTAACCTGTATGAAGCTGATCCCCAGGTCCAGACACATCTGATGTAGAGTGCAAAGTAGATGACATATGTAAGAGGCTCCAGTGGAATGGGATACTATAGGCAGGGTCTTTTAGCGACAAGCATGGCAAATTGTAGAACGTCAAGGTCGTCACGTTTCAAACCAAGCCTAGAAGATTAAGAAGTGATAAAATCTCACTGGGTTTCAGTAAATTAATTGGATCAAATAGAGAAAGCATGGGAGAATGTGGTAAAGAGGCCGATGGAAAGGCATGAGAGGACACCAGGGTATTCCACATGCTACTGTACCATGCAGAGACAAAAAGGAGACAGAATTTTCAAACGGCAAACTGAAATGAGCCTTCTTACTGGAGAGGTGGTGTCCACTGAAAGCTAGACCTGGACAAGAGTTCCTTGGGCTTTGTTAGGGGGGTCGTTGACATTTGTTCATTATAAACTTCTAGAGCCAAGAATCTAGGACAGTGGTTCCCTGCTCCGGTCATCAAATATCCCCAACAGTACATTTTGATTGTAGCCCAGGACAAGCACACCTGAACCACTGATCTACTGTAGGACACGAGTTGTGTCAGTACACACAGTACTCTGTTTATCTTGACCCCTGTCTCTCATTAAACACCCACATTAACAACTTAGGAGCCCAAACCCACCCAGCCGGTCTCCCAGGCCAGGGTATTACACCTCAGCCACCATGTTTCAACACTTGTTTGTCTGTCAGAAAGACAATTCCCTTATGCTAATGTTGGTACGACATGCATTTCCCCGCGGCTACGCTAGCGCTTTTAACTTTTTATTACCTGAGTGCTCTGGAGGCTCAAAGGTCACATGCGCAAAGCCATTTGCAGGTGGGCTCGCTGAATATATAGCACCATAAAAGTCAGTCTGCCCGAGCACATTTACAAACGGTATTAAGTAAACCGATTTGTGTTCTCTAGTAACAGTGTTACCTTTCCCTCAGTTGAGACCACACGGGGCTGAAATGGACTGTTCCCCTCACCTCTATTTTTTATTTATCCTTTTTTTAACCAGGCAAGTCAGTTAAGAACAAATTCTTATTTACAATGACAGTCTAGCAACAGTGGGTTAACTGCCTTGTTCAGCGGCAGAATGACAGAGTTTTACCTTGTTAGCTCAAGGATTCGAACTAGGATCATTTTGGTTACTGGCCCAACGCACTAACCACTAGGCTACCTGCCGCCCCAAGCATGCTCAACCAGCCATCACATACCCAGTCGCTTATTGGATAAATGGGTGCGTTCACAAGAAGCATTTGGGATCTTACAGCAGGGTTTTGAAAGGCACAATTAAGTCAGTCAGTCAACGTTTAGGAAGGTGTGTTTGTAAAAAAAGGAATATGATATTCAGAGAATATTACCACATACAGACCTAGACCATAGAGCTAAAAACACACACAATCTCGCACAGACACACATGCTCACGCACACAGGTGAACACATGAGCAAGTGCGCACACACACACAGGCAGGAGGAGTATGCCCAGAGGAAAGGACATGTGCTGAATTGACATTACTGTGTCGGGATTAACACAGACAGCCCACAGGGAGAGAAGACTCTCCTTACAACCCACACAGTAAAGACTGCCCTTACAAGTCACATCAAGAGAAAACACAGCAGATGATGACCGCAGACAACCATACAGCTAGTACGGTGGTCTGGCACAAAACTGGACAAAACATCATACACCCCAAACACCCCAACATCACTCCCAGAGCATGGTCATACACTGATCAATTTCTTCTCTCCCTCTTCCCTCACTCTCCTCATCCTCTCTCTCTACCATCCCTTCCACTGAGTGTGGATATGTTTGAAATTGATTAGCGCGCTCCATCTTATTGAATAAGTCTCAGGGTTTGGGCTGGAAACTGATGAAATTACAGGGAGAGAGCCAGTGGCAAGGGATAAGTATGTAGATGGGGTTGCAGGTTAATTCCCATTGATTTAACTAAGTCTGTGTACGGTGCTTGTGAGAGGGAGGCCCACCATGGTAATAACAGTCAGCAAGGTAGCCACAGACAAAGACCGGGAATCACTGACACTACAGACACACTATCTGATAGAGGCCATCGCTGATATGAGCCAACATGCACTGAAACACACATGCAAGCACACACACACACACAATCACACACACATACACAGCGACACATGGCAGGGGGCGAGTAGGACAATGTTCCTTCATTGATGTGCATGTCGGGCTGTATTGATAAGGCGTGATGGAAATACCCAGCTCTCTGCTACATCTTCCTCAGACAACAGAGAATCCAATAGGCACGCAGTGCGTGGCTAATGCCCTCTTCCAAACAAACGGAAACACTGATCATTGTCCAGCAATCAGGGGATCGATCTCACCTGATATCATTGGCCTAATCCAAGCAGATAATATCTAATCAACACTGTTCCCGCTCCTCCTCTCCTCCTTGCTCAGTAGTTCTATATCAGCCAATCAGAAGGGAAGAGTTTTGGATTGGGTAAAATACAAATAATCTGCGCTTCACAGAAGATGCTATTCTTGTGGGGCTAAAGTACATATACAGAAAATTAAGATAAAATGGAGACTGTTTAACTTCTTAGGGATAGCCCCCTATATTTAAATTTTTGCCTAAAATGACATACCCAAATCTAACTGCCTGTAGCTCAGGCCCCGAAGCAAGGATATGCATTTTCTTGGTAGCATTTGAAAGGAAATACTTAGAAGTTTGTGGAAATGTGAATTGAACGTAGGAGAATATAACACAATAGATTTGGTAGAAGAAAATACAAATCCACCATCTTTGAAATGCAAGAGAAAGGTCTCACTTCTAGCCATCACTGGTTGTAATTTTGATGGCGTCCACAAGAAGGCAGCGGTGTATGTGCGAATTTTCAGACGGATAACTTGAAGTATGAGCGAACTACATGACATTTAGCGTGAAGTCACCCAGGTACATTTGGGCAAATCGTGAAGGAGACATTTGCATTTACTTGGACTTTGATTTAGCTTTCCAGTATTAGTAGCCATATTATAAGTTCAACATTTGCAAAACAACCTGTTTTCATAACTTCACAAATATTCTTGTACTTTTTGTCCAAAAGGAAAAGGCATGCAGTCGCAAAAGGTTAGTTGCTACATTTTATGACAGATACACGATTTTCAGATACTCCCGTAAAGCCTAGCTCATTGGCTATCTAGCTAGCTTAGTTTAACCCCAATTGGTGCTTATTTGACAAAGATACAGTCGATCAAATGAAGACCATCCACGTCATTGGTGTGCCATGAAGGTGTCACTCTCTGACCAAATTTGGTGTCCTATAGGATATACTACTGTAACGGTTTTCTTGGTGAGAAGGAGAGTCGGACCAAAATGCGGCGTGTCTATTGCAATCCATGTTTAATGAAGTAACACACTAAACACAAACACTACCAAAACAATAAACTTAACGAAAACCGAAACAGCCTATACTTGTGTAACCTAACACAGAACAATGACATCAGGACACTAAGGACACTAAGGACAATCACCCACGACAAACTCAAAGAATATGACTGCCTAAATATGGTTCCCAATCAGAGACAACGATAAACACCTGCCTCTGATTGAGAACCACTTCAGACAGCCATAGACTTAGCTAGAACACCCCACTAGCTACAATCCCCATAAATACACACCACATACAAAAACCCATGCCACACCCTGGCCTGACCAAATAAATAAAGATAAACACAAAATACTTTGACCAGGGTGTGACAGAACCCCCCCCCTAAGGTGCGGACTCCCGAACGCACCTCAAAACAATAGGGAGGGTCCGGGTGGGCGTCTGTCCATGGTGGCGGCTCCGGCGCGGGACGTGGACCCCATTCAATCAATGTCTTAGTCCCTTCTCCTCGCGTCCCTGGATAGTCCACCCTCGCCGCCGACCATGGCCTAGTAGTCCTCACCCAGAACCCCACTGGACTGAGGAGCAGATCGGGACTGAGGGGCAGCTCGGGACTGAGGCAGCTCGGGACTGAGGGGAAGCTCAGGAGTGAGAGGAAGCTCAGGAGTGAGAGGAAGCTCAGGAGTGAGAGGAAGTTCAGGCAGGTTGATGAATCTACCAGATCCAGGCTGGCTGGTGGTTTCGGCAGATCCTGGCTGACTGGCAGATCTGGAAGAGTCTGGTCGACTGGCAGATCTGGAAGAGTCTGGTCGACTGGCAGATCTGGAAGAGTCTGGTCGACTGGCAGATCTGGAAGAGTCTGGTCGACTGGCAGATCTGGAAGAGTCTGGTCGACTGGCAGATCTGGAAGAGTCTGGTCGACTGGCAGATCTGGAAGAGTCTGGTCGACTGGCAGATCTGGAAGAGTCTGGTCGACTGGCAGATCTGGAAGCTCCATGCTGACTGGCTGCTCCATGATGACTGGCAGCTCCATGATGACTGGCAGCTCTGGCTGCTCCATGCTGACTGGCTGCTCCATGCTGACTGGCAGCTCTGGCTGCTCCATGCTGACTGGCTGCTCCATGCTGACTGGCAGCTCTGGCTGCTCCATGCTGACTGGCTGCTCTGGCTGCTCCATGCTGACTGGCTGCTCTGGCTGCTCCATGCTGACTGGCTGCTCCATGCTGACTGGCTGCTCCATGCTGACTGGCGGCCCTGGCTGCTCCATGCTGACTGGCGGCCCTGGCTGCTCCATGCTGACTGGCGGCCCTGGCTGCTCCATGCTGACTGGCGGCCCTGGCGGCTCCTTGCAGACTGGCAGCTCTGGCGGCTCCTTGCAGACTGGCAGCTCTGGCGGCTCCTTGCAGACTGGCAGCTCTGGCGGCTCCTTGCAGACTGGCAGCTTTGGCGGCATCCTGCAGACAGGCAGCTCTGGCGGCTCCTTGCAGACTGGCAGCTCCTTGCAGACTGGCAGCTCCTTGCAGACTGGCAGCTCCTTGCAGACTGGCAGCTCCTTGCTAACTGGCATCTCTATGCTAACTGGCAGCTCTATGCTAACTGGCAGCTCTATGCTAACTGGCAGTTCTGAACAGGCGGGAGACTCCGGCAGCGCTGTAGAGAAGGAAGGCTCTAACAGCGCTAAACAGGCGGGAGACTCCGACAGCGCTGGAGAGGAGAAGGGCTCCGACAGCGCTGGACAGGCGAGGCGCACTGTAGGCCTGATGCGTGGTGCTGGCACTGGTGGTACTGGGCCGAGGACACGCACAGGAAGCCTGGTGCGGGGAGCTGCTACCGGAGGGCTGGGGTGTGGAGGTGGCACAGGATGGGTTAGACCGTGAAGGCGTACTGGAGATCTTGAGAGCGGTGCTGGCACAGGACGTGCAAGGCTAGGGAGGTGCACAGGAGGCCTGGTACGTGAGACTGGCACCATCTTCACCAGCCGACTTACACGCACCTCAGGACGAGTATGGAGCGCTGACCCAGGTGCCATCAAATCCCCGACACGCTCCGTCGGGCGAATTCCATGTTTAAAACACCAACACAGCAACTCCCTCATTTCTCTCTCCTCCAATTTCCCCATTAACTCCTTCACAGTCTCTGTTTCGCTCACCTCCAACACCGGCTCTGGTTCTGGTCTCCTCCTTGGCTCCTCACGATAAACAGGGAGAGTTGGCTCAGGTCTGGCTCCTGACTCTGCCACACTCTCCCTGAGCCCCCCCCCAAGAAATTTTTGGGGCTGACTATGGGGCCTCCGTCCGCGCCGCCTTGCTTGCTTCGCAAACTCCATTCTCCTATATCCTTCCGCGCACTGCTCCATCGAATCCCAGGCGGGCTCCGGCACTCTCCCTGGGTCGACCGCCCACCTGTCTATCTCCTCCCAAGAAGTATAGTCCATACTGTACTCCACTTTGGGCTGTTCCTGCCTGTTGACACGCTGCTTGGTCCCTTTGTGGTGGGTGATTCTGTAACGGTTTTCTTGGTGAGAAGGAGAGTCGGACCAAAATGCGGCGTGTCTATTGCAATCCATGTTTAATGAAGTAACACACTAAACACAAACACTACCAAAACAATAAACTTAACGAAAACCGAAACAGCCTATACTTGTGTAACCTAACACAGAACAATGACATCAGGACACTAAGGACACTAAGGACAATCACCCACGACAAACTCAAAGAATATGACTGCCTAAATATGGTTCCCAATCAGAGACAACGATAAACACCTGCCTCTGATTGAGAACCACTTCAGACAGCCATAGACTTAGCTAGAACACCCCACTAGCTACAATCCCCATAAATACACACCACATACAAAAACCCATGCCACACCCTGGCCTGACCAAATAAATAAAGATAAACACAAAATACTTTGACCAGGGTGTGACAACTACACCCTTAATGATATAGTGAAGTCTGGTTACGTTCTAGCATCTCTGGGGAATACATACGAACGTGATTTGACTGGTTGAAGGTTTAGGGTTAGATTTTCACAGATTCCTCTCTTTGCAAATTGAACGAGTGGAAATATAAAATAGATTGTGCGTGCTATATGGACCTTTTTAGGATAGGAAAAGGGATTTTATTAAACAAAACGACACTTCATGTTATCTCTGGGACCCTTTGGATAGTAAATCAGAGCAAGATTTCAGAATGTAAGTACAAATTTCATCTTCAGAGGTGAATGTATCAAACCTATCGCGGTGAAAACGTGTTTTGTTGTTAGGAGCTCTCCTCAAACAATAGCATGGCATTTTTTCGCATTAATAGCTACTGTAAATTGGACAGTGCAGTTATATTAACAAGAATTTAAGCTTTCAGCCGATATAAGACACTTATATGTACCGGCATTTGTTGTTTCTCTAATATCTGCGATGGTGACACAAGGCGCTGCATGACATTTTGACAGAAATGTCCTTTTACAACACATGAGTCGATCTTGATAGATATTGAGACTTGAAACATTAACATTGTCTCTGTTTTTCTCAAGATAAAAAAACGAAATAAACATAAAACCCCAGGTGGAGGAGACTAGAGGGTAAAATTCCATTAAATATAAGTGAGGAGAGCAGAGAAAAAGCAATGCAAACTGTCACACTAAACATGTTTACTGGTTGAAAATGAATTACATGCAGTAAAGTAGTCCTCTTACTTATGATACAAAAAAACCCCAAGGAAAATACAGTGATTACACATTGGAGCTCACATGTTCGCCATTTAGCATCCAATTTGTCTGCTCCCCTTTCTTGCTCTGCCAATACAGTGTGAGGCAAATACGTTCTTGGTCTCCCAACCCCTGATACTCAGTATCTCCAATAAGCTAGGCTGTTTGTTTGTATATCCAGAACGAATGGTCACACCAACAATTACTTTGTGCAAAATGTCAGTGGAAAAATAATTTAGCAAATTAACTTTCATGATATCCCTCCATCTCTCTCTCGCTCTCCCTCTCTCTCTTGCTCTTCCTTGTTCTCTCTTAGCTCTCCCTCTCTTTCTCTTGCTCTCCCCCTCTCTCTCTTGCTCTCTCTCTCTCTCTCTCTCTCTCTCTCCCTCTTTCTCCCTCTCTATCTCTCTCTCTCTCTCTCTCTCTCTGTCTCTCTCTCTCGCTCCCTCTCTCTGTCGCTCTCTCTCTCTCTCTGTGTGTCTCTCTCTCTCTCTTTCTTTCTCTCTCAGCCCTGCCATGCAGGCAGTAAGTGTATGCACCATGAACACATTTAATTTTCTCTGTGAGTCGGCGGCGGGCGAACCCAGAGGTGAGCTTTAATAAGGATCAATGACACTTTATCTGGGACAGGGCCCCACTCCGTCACATGCAGATCACACCGCAGGCCAGGGATTCAATTAAAAAGAGAACCTCCAAGCACCACCACTAGATATTCAATTAAAGGATGTATGTAAAGGTTCACTGGCTTTTTGTGTTGCTGTTTCTGTTTATGCAATGAGCTTTTCATATTAGGAATCGATACGTAATCTGGGAGGTGGAACGTTTTTGACATGGCTCAGTCAGGGGGGGAAAGAGCAGTGACTGTCGTGAAGCTGGAATTATGTCTTTAAAAGAAGATACCTGACAACCCCCACTATTCTTCACATGGAGGACAGGAAAAAGAGAGGTAGCCATACCACTAAGCAATCATTCGGGACATACAAAGAACACTTTAAGAGTCTTATGTAATCATATACCCTAGCAATGCAACCTGGGTATTGGAAAGACCCCTGTTACAGTACTGTAGCTGGAGCCCATCGCCACCTGTGTGGTCAAAGTCAGTGATGTGTATGTATCGATTGGGATGCACTCTATGCCGCCTCCAGTGATCCACATTAAAACCATTTACACAGTTCCCCTTCGCAATCAGCCCAGCCAACAGGCTAAGAGCAGGGGGCCTCGAGACAGCCCCACCGAGCCAACGCGGGTGTGTGTTTTAGCCTAATGAAATGGCATCTATATAGACTATAATCCTTGTAACAGGATTGAGCGGGACACCCATGTCAATATTAGCAAATGGGATTGCTGGCTTTTCATAGCTGTGTGCGTGTGCACTTCTGTGTGCGTGTGCACTTCTGTGTGCGTGTGCACTTCTGTGTGCGTGTGCACTTCTGTGTGCGTGTGCACTTCTGTGGGCGTGTGCACTTCTGTGTGCGTGTGCACTTCTGTGGGCGTGTGCACTTCTGTGTGCGTGTGCACTTCTGTGGGCGTGTGCACTTCTGTGTGCGTGTGCACTTCTGTGGGCGTGTGCACTTCTGTGGGCGTGTGCACTTCTGTGTGCGTGTGCACTTCTGTGTGCGTGTGCACTTCTGTGTGCGTGTGCACTTCTGTGTGCGTGTGCACTTCTGTGTGCGTGTGCATGCATGCTTGGGTGTCTGTGTCTATGCTCTCCTTACGTTTCCACTCTAGCTTTTAGTGTGACCCAAATCTAAGAGCTCTGGTGTTGGTCTTCCAATTGCTGGGTGCATATCAATTTCCCCCACCAACATTATTAGGAGATTTAAGACCCTGAAGTTCCTCTGAAGTTTTTTCATTAATCCGCACCAGATACACCCATGTGAGGATGTTCCAAGGTAGAGGCATGCGTCCACGGGATGCTGTGCTGACAGAAATGGGGGTGCATGAAATCAGACCAGTTAATTAAGGTGGTCTCAGACATTAGCTACCTCTCTCTCCACTGTGGCTTGGCAACCCACACCGTGCAGCAGTGTCGGGTTAAGATGCTGAGGTTCAGATCACACCGGTTTTGGGGGCACTTTTATGGACTATAAAATCTGTTGAAAGCCCTGCATGGCTCACATCAGACACAGTAGGTAGTGTGTGGGGGGTGTTCACAGGCTTCCATGTCTCTACATGCGTTCTAACAAACACCTGCATGCACTCCTGGAGTAGGGTTTTCAGTTGGGGCCAATTTCACCCAAATGGAACAGTCTAATACATTTATTATTTTAAATGATCAACTTCTTTTGGCTAAAGAACAGACACAAAAGCCCCTCACTGCTACAGTACTCTTTCCTCCTGCCTCTGCCTCTCTCTCTCTGTCATAGATTACATCCAATAAACCCTCAGCTCCAAAAATGAGAGAACGAGATTAAGAAAAGAGAGGGAGGGAGGGAGGGAGGGAGGGAGGGAGGGAGGGAGGGAGGGAGGGAGGGAGGGAGGGAGGGAGGGAGGGAGGGAGGGCAAAACACAGACTAAAATTACCATCTGTATGAAAGGTGAGACTGGACAGTCTATTCACATCCTGGCCATTAGCTTTAAATAGTGTGCCGCGCTCTGCTAATGTGCCTGGATTAGTGGCAGAGGAAGTAGACAGGAAGTCATCACACCCCCCTCACCCCATCTCCCACACCCATCCCAGCAGACATCACCCTATCCACCTGAACCATTATCTGTTGGAGGGCCTCGTTCTCTCCATTCATAAAAACATCTCTACTACACGCAGAGAGCAGCCACAGCCCTGGACAGACTCGTCCTCTCCATTCATAAAAACATCTCTACTACACACAGAGCACAGCCACAGCCCTGGACGGCCTCGTCCTCTCCATTCATAAAAACATCTCTACTACACACAGAGCACAGGCACAGCCCTGGACAGCCTCGTCCTCTCCATTCACAAAAAGGACATACAGGGTTCAGTTTCAGTAGCTGATATTCTAACAGGATGCTGCTCTCTTTTCCTCTTTATTAGACCCCATAAAGTGAGTGTGCAACATGATCCACCCCTCAGGGCCTTTTGTTCATATTTATATAGAGGACAGAAGTGTGTTAGGAGGCTGAAGTGCTCCTCTTTTGAGGTATGACTTATTTAATGACACACTCAGAAGGATGTTCTTCGCTGTGTGTCTAGGATTCCTAACCTGCTTCTTATCCTTGGCAACTGTACTATGCAAGACATACATGCTTTATGAAAAACACAAAATTGAAGCAAGAATTAACAGTTTGGGGTTTGGCTCACATTTGACATAAATTACACCGAATCCCTATCAATGACTGACAGATTATTTGACCACCTATCTACATATAGACACACCCCCTGTTCTGTGCAGAAACATCTAAAACCGAGTATTTACAAGCTACTACTAGTTCAAGCAGAACAGGAGTTGTGCTGTGTACCAACACGTGGAGCTGCAGCTGACGTCTCTCTCTGTGTTAATGAGTAGAGTTGCAGCTGACATCTCTCTCTGTATTAGTGAATAGAGCTGCAGCTGACTTATCTATCTGTGTTAGTGAATAGAGCTGCAGCTGACTTATCTCTCTGTGTTAGCGAATAGAGCTGCAGCTGACCTCTCTCTGTGTTAGCGAATAGAGCTGCAGCTGACTTCTCTCGCTGTGTTAGTGAATAGAGCTGCAGCTGACTTCTCTGTATTAGCGAATAGAGCTGCAGCTGACTTCTCTCTGCAGCTGACTTATCTCTCTGTGTTAGCGAATAGAGCTGCAGCTGACCTCTCTCTGTGTTAGCGAATAGAGCTGCAGCTGACTTCTCTCGCTGTGTTAGTGAATAGAGCTGCAGCTGACTTCTCTGTATTAGCGAATAGAGGTGCAGCTGACTTCTCTCTGCAGTTGACTTCTCTCGCTGTGTTAGCGAATAGAGCTGCAGCTGACTTCTCTCTCTGTGTTGGTGAAAAGAGCTGCAGCTGACTTCTCTCTCTGTGTTAGTGAATAGCGCTGCAGCTGACTTCTCTCTCTGTCTTAGTGAATAGAGCTGCAGCTGACTTCTCTCTCTGTGTTAGTGAATAGCGCTGCAGGTGACTTCTCTCTCTGTGTTAGTGAATAGAGTTGCAGCTGACTCCTCTCTCTGTGTTAGCGAATAGAGCTGCAGCTGACTTCTCTGTATTAGTGAATAGAGCTGCAGCTGACTTCTCTCTGCAGCTGACTTATCTCTCTGTGTTAGCAAATAGAGTGGCAGCTGACTTCTCTCTCTGTGTTAGTGAATAGAGCTGCAGCTGACTTCTCTCTCTGTATTAGTGAATAGCGCTGCAGCTGACTTCTCTCTCTGTCTTAGTGAATAGAGCTGCAGCTGACTTCTCTCTCTGTGTTAGTGAATAGAGCTGCAGCTGACTTCTCTCTCTGTGTTAGTGAATAGAGCTGCAGCTGACTTCTCTCTCTGTGTTAGCGAATATAGATGCAGCTGACTTCTCTGTCTTAGTGAATAGACCTGCAGGTGACTTCTCTCTCTGTGTTAGTGAATAGAGCTGCAGCTGACTTCTCTCTCTGTCTTAGGGAATAGAGCTGCAGCTGACTTCTCTCTCTGTGTTAGTGAATAGAGCTCCAGCTGACTTCTCTCTCTGTGTTAGTGAATAGAGCTGCGCTGACTTCTCTCTGTCTTAGTGAATAGAGCTGCAGCTGACTTCTCTCTCTGTGTTAGTGAATAGAGCTGCAGGTGACTTCTCTCTCTGTGTTAGTGAATAGAGCTGCAGCTGACTTCTTTCTCTGTGTTAGCGAATAGAGTTGCAGCTGACTTCTCTCTCTGTGTTAGCGAATAGAGCTGCAGCTGACTTCTCTGTATTAGTGAATAGAGGTGCAGCTGACTTCTCTCTGCAGCTGACTTCTCTCGCTGTGTTAGCGAATAGAGCTGCAGCTGACTTCTCTCTCTGTGTTAGTGAAAAGAGCTCCAGCTGACTTCTCTCTCTGTGTTAGTGAATAGCGCTGCAGCTGACTTCTCTCTCTGTCTTAGTGAATAGAGCTGCAGCTGACTTCTCTCTCTGTGTTAGTGAATAGAGCTGCAGGTGACTTCTCTCTCTGTGTTAGTGAATAGAGCTGCAGCTGACTTCTCTCTCTGTGTTAGTGAATAGCGCTGCAGCTGACTTCTCTCTGTCTTAGTGAATAGAGCTGCAGCTGACTTCTCTCTCTGTGTTAGTGAATAGAGCTGCGCTGACTTCTCTCTCTGTCTTAGTGAATAGAGCTGCAGCTGACTTCTCTCTCTGTGTTAGTGAATAGCGCTGCAGGTGACTTCTCTCTCTGTGTTAGTGAATAGAGCTGCAGCTGACTTCTCTCTCTGTGTTAGCGAATAGAGTTGCAGCTGACTTCTCTCTCTGTGTTAGCGAATAGAGCTGCAGCTGACTTCTCTGTATTAGTGAATAGAGGTGCAGCTGACTTCTCTCTGCAGCTGACTTATCTCTCTGTGTTAGCGAATAGAGCTGCAGCTGACCTCTCTCTGTGTTAGCGAATAGAGCTGCAGCTGACTTCTCTGTATTAGTGAATAGAGCTGCAGCTGACTTCTCTCTGCAGCTGACCTATCTCTCTGTGTTAGCGAATAGAGCTGCAGCTGACTTCTCTCTCTGTGTTAGTGAATAGAGCTGCGCTGACTTCTCTCTCTGTCTTAGTGAATAGAGCTGCAGCTGACTTCTCTCTCTGTGTTAGTGAATAGCGCTGCAGGTGACTTCTCTCTCTGTGTTAGTGAATAGAGCTGCAGCTGACTTCTCTCTCTGTGTTAGCGAATAGAGTTGCAGCTGACTTCTCTCTCTGTGTTAGCGAATAGAGCTGCAGCTGACTTCTCTGTATTAGTGAATAGAGGTGCAGCTGACTTCTCTCTGCAGCTGACTTATCTCTCTGTGTTAGCGAATAGAGCTGCAGCTGACCTCTCTCTGTGTTAGCGAATAGAGCTGCAGCTGACTTCTCTGTATTAGTGAATAGAGCTGCAGCTGACTTCTCTCTGCAGCTGACCTATCTCTCTGTGTTAGCGAATAGAGCTGCAGCTGACCTCTCTCTGTGTTAGCGAATAGAGCTGCAGCTGACTTCTCTCACTGTGTTAGTGAATAGAGCTGCAGCTGACTTCTCTGTATTAGCGAATAGAGGTGCAGCTGACTTCTCTCTGCAGTTGACTTCTCTCGATGTGTTAGCGAATAGAGCTGCAGCTGACTTCTCTCTCTGTC
>NC_048590.1:30633412-30745912 GCF_013265735.2 Oncorhynchus mykiss | reverse complement strand
TAAGTAAGACCTTTAGCAGGGCTAGATGGATTGCAAGGACGTGTACTGCGAGCATGCGCTGACCAACTGGCAAGTGTCCTCACTGACATTTTCAACCTCTCCCTGTCCAAGTCTGTAATAGCAACATGTTTTAAGCAGACCACCATAGTGCTTGTGCCCAAGAACACTAAGGTAACCTGCCTAAATGACTACCAACCAGTAGCACTCACGTCTGTAGCCATGAAGTGCTTTGAAAAGCTGGTCATGGCTCACATCAACACCATCATCCCAGAAACCCTAGACCCACTACAATTTGATTGCCGCCCCAACAGATCCACAGATGACGCAGTCTCTATTGCACTCCACACTGCCCTTTCTCATTTGGACAAATTGAACACCTACATGAGAATGCTATTCAATGACTACAATTCAGTCTTAAACACCATAATGCCCTCAAAGCTCATCAATAAGCTAAGGACCCTGGGACTAAACACCTCCCTCTGCAACTGGATTCTGGACTTCCTGACGGGCCTCCCCCAGGTAGAAAGGGTAGGTAACAACACATCCGACACGCTGAACCTCAACACAGGGGCCCCTCAGGGGTGCGTGCTCAGCCCCCTCCTGTACTCCCTGTTCACTCATGACTGCACGGCCAGGCACAACTCAAACACCATCATTAAATTTGCTGATGACACAACAGTGGTAGGCCTGATCACCGACAACAACGAAACAGCCTATAGGAAGGAGGTCATAGACCTGTGGTGCCAGGACAACAACTTCTCCCTCAACGTGATCAAGACAAAGGAGATGATTGTGGACTACAGGAAAAAGAGGACCGAGCATGCCCCCATTCTCATCGGTACTGCAGTGGAGCAGGTTGAGAGCTTCAAGTTCCTTGGTGTCCACATCACCAAAAAACTAACATGGTCCAAGCACACCATGACAGTCGTGAAGCGGGCACGACAAAACCTATTCCCCCTCAGAAGAATGAAAAGATTTGGCATGGGTCCTCAGATCCTCAAAATACCAGGCGGTATCTCTATACCAGGCGGTATCAGAGGAAGGCCCTAAAAATTGTGAAAGACTCCAGCCACCCTAGTCATAGACTATTCTCTCTGCTACCACACGACAAGTTGTATCGGAACGCCAAATCTAGGTCCAAGAGGCTTCTAAACAGCTTCTATCCCCAAGCCGTAAGACTCCTGAACATCTAGTCAAATGGCTACCCAGACTATTTGCATTGCCCCCCCCCCCTCCCCTCTCCACACCACTGCCACTCTCTGTTGTCATGTATGCATAGTCACTTTAATAACTCTACCTACATGTACATATTACCTCAACTAACCGGTGCCTCCGCACATTGACCCTGTATCGGCACCCCCCTGTATATATTGTTATTTTTTACTGCTGCTCTTAAATTACTTGTTACTTTTATCTCTTATTCTTATCTGTATTTTTTAAAACTGCATTGTTGGTTAGGGGCTCGTAAGTCAGCATTTCACTGTAAAGTCTACACCTGTTGTATTCGGCGCATGTGACTAATAAAATTAGATTTGATGTGGTAAGAGACAGAGACATATAGAGACCCGTGTGGTGGTGATCAGGCCAAATGAGACTACAGCATCACTACTTCAGATCAAGGAAGTGCTTGCTAATAGTGGAACAAAGTGGAGTGAAGAGATTATTACATGACAAGAGTCTGTTTTTCATTCAGCTGATTTACATTTCTACCTTAATTGATGCCGAAGATGTTCACTAGTTTCATTCTCCTGATCTTTTTGCATGATAGTCTTTACAAAAGCAAAGGCTATCAGAAACCTGTAGACAGTGAATGGACATTACAGCCTAATGTACAATTACCTCAAGGAGGTCATCAAATCATGAGTGACAAACCAAACCAGACATACATAATAAATGTGTTGTCTCTCTGTCTTTCGTTTTGTATGGCTTTTCCCCCATCTGCATTATGCTTGTGTCTGCAGCCTGGGGAAATCTCCATGGATCCCAGGAGTATGTACAAGCAATTAGAACAATAGCATCTTTACACCCCTGCAACCAATAAACAAGCTAATGTCACCAGCACTAGGCGCTACGGCTAAGACACTTAGCATCTGGGGCAATACTCTTAGTCTGGTCCCAAATGGCACCCTATTCCCTATATAGTGCACTACTTTGACCAGGGCCCATAGGGCTCCCATAGGGCTCTGGTCAGAAGCACTATATAGGAAATAGGGTGCCATTTGGGATGCACACTTGGTTGGATTAGACAGAGGCTCTGTGCGTTTAATACCCCACCATAAAGAAGGTTTAAAGAAATGCAACATGCACTTTATTAAAAGGACTCTTAGGAAATAATATCACACATATAACCACAGAGACAACACATCGCACTTAGAACATATATTTAAAAAGCTTCCCTGTTTAATATGAAGCGTTTATGAATATCGCTGCCGACGTTAATATTGCTTGTGTCTTGGGGGGTTTTGAGCTCTTATTGTGAATTGATATTCCACTGAACCTCGTGGCTGATAAAAATGTGTAACACAAAGTTGAAGATTGTTGAGTTGGTGAAGTCCCTTTTTATTACTCACGGTATGACCTTACCAATACACAAATTCAAAACAATGATATTCCATTCACTACTCCAATATTCTAGACATCCCTAAGACTGTGGGTGACTATATCTGGAGGCATTGCGGGTTTTACTGTAAAGGGGTTATGGTGAGTATCAGTGGCCGGGCCTAAGGCCATGTCTGGATGCTGTGACCGAGGGCTTGGCCTGGGCTGTGGCTGGGTAATGTGACCGAGGGCTTGGCCTGGGCTGTGGCTGGGTAATGTGGACGAGGGCTTGGCCTGGGCTGTGGCTGGGTAATGTGGACGAGGGCTTGGCCTGGGCTGTGGCTGGGTAATGTGGACGAGGGCTTGGCCTGGGCTGTGGCTGGGTAATGTGGACGAGGGCTTGGCCTGGGTTGTGGCTGGGTAATGTGGACAGGGGCTTGGCCTGGGCTGTGGCTGGGTAATGTGGACGAGGGCTTGGCCTGGGCTGTGGCTGGGTAATGTGGACGAGGGCTTGGCCTGGGCTGTGGCTGGGTAATGTGGACAAGGGCTTGGCCTGGGCTGTGGCTGGGTAATGTGGACAAGGGCTTGGCCTGGGCTGTGGCTGGGTAATGTGGACGAGGGCTTGGCCTGGGCTGTGGCTGGGTAATGTGGACGAGGGCTTGGCCTGGGCTGTGGCTGGGTAATGTGGACGAGGGCTTGGCCTGGGCTGTGGCTGGGTAATGTGGACGAGGGCTTGGCCTGGGCTGTGGCTGGGTAATGTGGACAAGGGCTTGGCCTGGGCTGTGGCTGGGTAATGTGGACGAGGGCTTGGCCTGGGCTGTGGCTGGGTAATGTGGACGAGGGCTTGGCCTGGGCTGTGGCTGGGTAATGTGGACAAGGGCTTGGCCTGGGCTGTGGCTGGGTAATGTGGACAGGGGGTTAGCCGGTCACAGCGGCAGGGGTTTGGTGGTGCTGACTGGGCAGAAGACAGGGGATCTCCAGGCCTAACTTCCAGGGCTAACCTCCAGAGGGGGAGAGGGGGAGAGAACCGAGGGAGCAATGGGAAGCCCCTCAGCCACAGGTGCAGCCTGATCCTGGGCACTTCCCAAAACTGTACCACACCAGAGGCTCACACAAGGAAGTATTTTCCATGAGTTGGCACTGTCTCTCTCTTCAAACCTTACCATGGCTTTACCAGAGAGATGAACAAGAGGAAGAAAGAGAGGGAGAGAGAGGAGCCCTAGAAACACTGGAGCCAAAATGTGTGGGACCATGTCTCAGGTTCCTGCCTGGCTGCTTGGTTTGGCTCCTTGCCCCAAAGGTTTAACAGACCTACCCTAAAAGAGTGAAAATCCCTTCAGCGTCCAGTCCCCAGCTTCATCTTACTCGCTCCGGAAGATCTTGGCTTTGTCTTTACCCCTTCCCTTTTTCTCTCTCCTCAATAGATTCCATTTGATTCTGTGTTTTATGCGAAGGTCCTTTACCCCAGGTAAATGATCCATGCAGCTGAGATAAACAGCACTGAACCAACCAATACTCAGCACTGAAGCCTACATTAAACTGGGCACATGGAGAGAAGGAGGGGAGAGAGAGAGAGTTGGGGAGGGAACGAAAGAGGAGAGAGATAAGTGTCAGAAGTGAGTGGGTGCTGTACAGTGTGAAAGAGGAGGAGGATAAGAGGGAGGTTGGTCAGCTGCTGTGTCCGAGACAGGTGCTTCTAATTGTGGGCCCATCCCTGGGTCTGGCTCTGGTCATGGATGAGGTCCAACAGAAGGCCACCCTCCTCCACCACCTATAACCAGCAGCATAGCTCCAGTCTGGGTCAGCGGGTGGAAGACAGCCCTATGCAGAGCTCCAAGGACATCAGGCAGATTGGTTACATAACCCAGTGCCTAAGCTAGGGGGATACCTGGCCAAATACTGCTCAAAGGGCCCCTCCAGGAATGCGCAGAATGTGACAGAGAGAGAAACAGCGTAACAGTGTGAAGAACGAGACAGCTATGTTCTCCCTCCACTTCTTCATCAGAAGTGTTCTAAGATAAAACAGCTTCTGTCTGTGTGCTTTCATCAATCACCATCTGAACTACTGCAGATAAATCGCTCCATTAGATACCAAATACATATGTTTGTATTTATTGTGTGTGTGTGTTCAGAAGAGAGAGCGTGGTCTGCACATAGACCTTGAGTAGCTCCTTAGTCTGTAGCAGTGTGGTCTGCACATTGACCTTGAGTAGCCTCTTAGTCTGTAGCAGTGTGGTCTGCACATTGACCTTGAGTAGCCTCTTAGTCTGTAGCAGTGTGGTCTGCACATTGACCTTGAGTAGCCTCTTAGTCTGTAGCAGTGTGGTCTGCACATTGACCTTGAGTAGCTCCTTAGTCTGTAGCAGTGTGGTCTGCACATTGACCTTGAGTAGCCTCTTAGTCTGTAGCAGTGTGGTCTGCACATAGACCTTGAGTAGCTCCTTAGTCTGTAGCAGGGTGGTCTGCACATAGACCTTGAGTAGCTCCTTAGTCTGTAGCAGTGTGGTCTGCACATTGACCTTGAGTAGCTCCTTAGTCTGTAGCAGTGTGGTCTGCACATAGACCTTGAGTAGCTCCTTAGTCTGTAGCAGTGTGGTCTGCACATTGACCTTGAGTAGCCTCTTAGTCTGTAGCAGTGTGGTCTGCACATTGACCTTGAGTAGCTCCTTAGTCTGTAGCAGTGTGGACTCACATCTGCAGTTCCACATGATTTATTGGCATGACAGGACAATGAAGCTGCCAAAGCAGTTTAACAGAAAAACTACTAATTAAAACATTTGATCCAAATGCTGTCAGAATTTGGCATGAAAATGGCACTGAACACAATTCTAACTAATCTGTTGCCTAAACCCTAAAGACCAGCATTTTGTCTTAATGCCGATTCTAAAATATTCACATGAATATATGTCGCCAATTTGATGGAAACTAAAATACAATTTAACCCCAAAAAATGCCCATGACCCTAGGGGTTCCCAAACCTTTTCACTCAGGCCCCCTTCCAGCATTGGGGAACACTCAAAAAATGATGTGTTCAACAAGAATTCTTCCAAGATCCTCAAATGTCTTCGAAGAACCTTAGGGTTCTTGGCTCTGAAAATTGCCCACCAAAAGGTTCTTTCAAGAACCTCATAGGAGGTGGGGTTCCTCGAGGAACCTCCTTAGTTGGTGGGGGTGCAGGCACTTAACTGAAAGTGCAGGCACTTAACTGAAAAATGTAAAGATTACTTCAGTTTAAGGTAAGGTTTGTCCTTTGTATGATCTAAATTTATATTGTTTTATGATGATTCCATTTATCTTTTCATATTTGTGCAAATTTTTCTAAAACAATTCAATGGACACAAATAAATGGATATCAATAAACAAGGCGGTATGAATATGAGGGCTATAAGAATATGTTGGGTGCAGATGACTGAACTGCTCACTTTTATGTCTGTGTCTGCAGGTATACAGACGAGGCATACAAAGGTATGTTGATTGGTATTGGTATGTTATGCAGATCACATGTACCATCCTCCTCCCTTACCTCTTCAATGAATATCTAATATTTTTTTATTCTGCTTTCTGACTAAAATCATAAACACTGAGGACTAAAATATTGTGCTTTTGATATTGTTATGCGTATTATTATTAAACCCCAAAAGGTTCTTTGAGGATCCATTAAAAGGGGTTATTTGAATAACCATTTTAAAGGGTTCTTTGAAGAACCCTTAAAGGATACTACAGGAAACTTTTTTTTTAGTGTGAGCTAGTTGATCTGGACATTTCTGACAAGTTATAAATAGCACTAAGGTATGCAATGACTGACATGACAACAAGAAAAATCAATCAAATTCAATCAAATTTATTTTATATAGCCCTTCGTACATCAGCTGATATCTCAAAGTGCTGTACAGAAACCCAGCCTAAAACCCCAAACAGCAAGCAATGCAGGTGAAGAAGCACGGTGGCTAGGAAAAACTCCCTAGAAAGGCCAAAACCTAGGAAGAAACCTAGAGAGGAACCAGGCTATGTGGGGTGGCCAGTCCTCTTCTGGCTGTGCCGGGTGGAGATTATAACAAAACATGGTCAAGATGTTCAAATGTTCATAAATGACCAGCATGGTCGAATAATAATAAGGCAGAATAGTTGAAACTGGAGCAGCAGCACAGTCAGGTGGACTGGGGACAGCAAGGAGTCATCATGTCAGGTATTCCTGGGGCATGGTCCTAGGGCTCAGGTCCTCCGAGAGAGAGAAAGAAAGAGAGAATTAGAGAGAGCATATGTGGGATGGCCAGTCCTCTTCTGGCTGTGCCGGGTGGAGATTATAACAGAACATGGCCAAGATGTTCAAATGTTCATAAATGATCAGCATGGTCGAATAATAATAAGGCAGAACAGTTGAAACTGGAGCAGCAGCACAGCCAGGTGGACTGGGGACAGCAAGGAGTCATCATGTCAGGTAGTCCTGGGGCATGGTCCTAGGGCTCAGGTCCTCCGAGAGAGAGAAAGAGAGGAGAGAATTAGAGAACGCACACTTAGATTCACACAGGACACCGAATAGGACAGGAGAAGTACTCCAGATATAACAAACTGACCCTAGCCCTCCGACACATAAACTACTGCAGCATAAATACTGGAGGCTGAGACAGGAGGGGTCAGGAGACACTGTGGCCCACTCCGAGGACACCCCCGGACAGGGCCAAACAGGAAGGATATAACCCCACCCACTTTGCCAAAGCACAGCCCCCACACCACTAGAGGGATATCTTCAACCACCAACTTACCATCCTGAGACAAGGCTGAGTATAGCCCACAAAGACCTCCGCCACGGCACAACTTAAGGGGGGGGGGGGACGCCAACCCAGACAGGATGACCACATCAGTGACTCAACCCACTCAGGTGACGCACCCCCTCCAGGGACGGCATGAGAGAGCCCCAGTAAAGCCAGTGACTCAGCCCCTGTAATAGGGTTAGAGGCAGAGAATCCCAGTGGAAAGAGGGGAACCGGCCAGGCAGAGACAGCAAGGGTGGTTCGTTGCTCCAGAGCCTTTCCGTTCACCCTCCCACTCCTGGGCCAGACTACACTCAATCATATGACCCACTGAAGAGATGAGTCTTCAGTAGAGACTTAAAGGTTGAGACCGAGTTTGCGTCTCTGACATGGGTAGGCAGACCGTTCCATAAAAATGGAGCTCTATAGGAGAAAGCCCTGCCTCCAGCTGTTTGCTTAAAAATTCTAGGGACAATTAGGAGGCCTGCGTCTTGTGACCGTAGCGTACGTGTAGGTATGTACGGCAGGACCAAATCAGAGAGATAGATAGGAGCAAGCCCATGTAATGCTTTGTAGGTTAGCAGTAAAACCTTGAAATCAGCCCTTGCTTTGACAGGAAGCCAGTGTAGAGAGGCTAGCACTGGAGTAATATGATCACATTTTTTGGTTCTAGTCAGGATTCTAGCAGCCGTATTTAGCACTAACTGAAGTTTATTTAGTGCTTTATCCGGGTAGCCGGAAAGTAGAGCATTGCAGTAGTCTAACCTGGAAGTGACAAAAGCATGGATTAATTTTTCTGCATCATTTTTGGACAGAAAGTTCCTGATTTTTGCAATGTTACGTAGATGGAAAAAAGCTGTCCTTGAAATGGTCTTGATATGTTCTTCAAAAGAGAGATCAGGGTCCAGAGTAATGCCGAGGTCCTTCACAGTTTTATTTGAGACGACTGTACAACCATTAAGATTAATTGTCAGATTCAACAGAAGATCTCTTTGTTTCTTGGGACCTAGAACAAGCATCTCTGTTTTGTCCGAGTTTAAAAGTAGAAAGTTTGCAGCCATCCACTTCCTTATGTCTGAAACACATTCTTCTAGCAAGGGCAATTTTGGGGCTTCACCATGTTTAATTGAAATGTACAGCTGTGTGTCATCCGCATAGCAGTGAAAGTTAACATTATGTTTTCGAATAACATCCCCAAGAGGTAAAATATATAGTGAAAACAATAGTGGTCCTAAAACGGAACCTTGAGGAACACCGAAATTTACAGTTGATTTGTCAGAGGACAGACCATTCACAGAGACAAACTGATATCTTTCCGACAGATAAGATCTAAACCAGGCCAGAACTTGTCCGTGTAGACCAATTTGGGTTTCCAATCTCTCCAAAAGAATGTGGTGATCGATGGTATCAAAAGCAGCACTAAGGTCTAGGAGCACGAGGACAGATGCAGAGCCTCGGTCCGATGCCATTAAAATGTCATTTACCACCTTCACAAGTGCCGTCTCAGTGCTATGATGGGGTCTAAAACCAGACTGAAGCATTTCGTATACATTGTTTGTCTTCAGGAAGGCAGTGAGTTGTTGCGCAACAGCCTTTTCTAAAATTTTTGAGAGGAATGGAAGATTCGATATAGGCCGATAGTTTTTTATATTTTCTGGGTCAAGGTTTGGCTTTTTCAAGAGAGGCTTTATTACTGCCACTTTTAGTGAGTTTGATACACATCCGGTGGATAGAGAGCCGTTTATTATGTTCAACATAGGAGGGCCAAGCACAGGAAGCAGCTCTTTCAGTAGTTTAGTTGGAATAGGGTCCAGTATGCAGCTTGAAGGTTTAGAGGCCATGATTATTTTCATCATTGTGTCAAGAGATATAGTACTAAAACACTTGAGTGTCTCTCTTGATCCTAGGTCCTGGCAGAGTTGTGCAGACTCAGGACAACTGAGCTTTGAAGGAATACGCAGATTTAAGGAAGAGTCCGTAATTTGCTTTCTAATAATCATAATCTTTTCCTCAAAGAAGTTCATGAATTTATCACTGCTAAAGTGAAAGTCATCCTCTCTTGGGGAATGCTGCTTTTTAGTTAGCTTTGCGACAGTATCAAAAAGGAATTTCGGATTGTTCTTATTTTCCTCAATTAAGTTAGAAAAATAGGATGATCGAGCAGCAGTAAGGGCTCTTCGGTACTGCACAGTACTGTCTTTCCAAGCTAGTCGGAAGACTTCCAGTTTGGTGTGGCGCCATTTCCGTTCCAATTTTCTGGAAGCTTGCTTCAGAGCTCGGGTATTTTCTGTGTACCAGGGAGCTAGTTTCTTATGAGAAATGTTTTTAGTTTTTAGGGGTGCAACTGCATCTAGGGTATTGCGCAAGGTTAAGTTGAGTTCCTCAGTTAGGTGGTTAACTGATTTTTGTCCTCTGGCGTCCTTGGGTAGACAGAGGGAATCTGGA
Source organism: Oncorhynchus mykiss (assembly GCF_013265735.2). Lineage (NCBI taxonomy): Eukaryota > Metazoa > Chordata > Actinopteri > Salmoniformes > Salmonidae > Oncorhynchus > Oncorhynchus mykiss. The sequence continues at coordinate 30,736,178 of NC_048590.1, read as the reverse complement.
AGGACATCAAGGAATCTTTGTGTTGTCTGTGAATTTATAGCACGACTTTTGATGATCCTTGGTTGGGGTCTGAGCAGATTATTTGTTGCAATTGCAAACGTAATAAAATGGTGGTCCGATAGTCCAGGATTATGAGGAAAAACATTAAGATCCACAACATTTATTCCATGGGACAAAACTAGGTCCAGCGTATGACTGTGACAGTGAGTGGGTCCAGAGACATGTTGGACAAAACCCACTGAGTCGATGATGGCTCCGAAAGCCTTTTGGAGTGGGTCTGTGGACTTTTCCATGTGAATATTAAAATCACCAAAGATTAGAATATTATCCGCTATGACTACAAGGTCCGATAGGAATTCAGGGAACTCAGTGAGGAACGCTGTATATGGCCCAGGAGGCCTGTAAACAGTAGCTATAAAAAGTGATTGAGTAGGCTGCATAGATTTCATGACTAGAAGCTCAAAAGACGAAAACGTCATTTTTTTTTTTGTAAATTGAAATTTGCTATCGTAAATGTTAGCAACACCTCCGCCTTTGCGGGATGCACGGGGGATATGGTCACTAGTGTAGCCAGGAGGTGAGGCCTCATTTAACACAGTAAATTCATCAGGCTTAAGCCATGTTTCAGTCAGGCCAATCACATCAAGATTATGATCAGTGATTAGTTCATTGACTATAATTGCCTTTGAAGTAAGGGATCTAACATTAAGTAGCCCTATTTTGAGATGTGAGGTATCATGATCTCTTTCAATAATGACAGGAATGGAGGTGGTCTTTATCCTAGTGAGATTGCTAAGGCGAACACCGCCATGTTTAGTTTTGCCCAACCTAGGTCGAGGCACAGACACAGTCTCAATGGTGATAGCTGAGCTGACTACACTGACTGTGCTAGTGGCAGACTCCACTATGCTGGCAGGCTGGCTAACAGCCTGCTGCCTGGCCTGCACCCTATTTCATTGTGGAGCTAGAGGAGTTAGAGCCCTGTCTATGTTGGTAGATAAAATGAGAGCACCCCTCCAGCTAGGATGGAGTCCGTCACTCCTCAGCAGGTCAGGCTTGGTCCTGTTTGTGGGTGAGTCCCAGAAAGAGGGCCAATTATCTACAAATTCTATCTTTTGGGAGGGGCAGAAAACAGTTTTCAACCAGCGATTGAGTTGTGAGACTCTGCTGTAGAGCTCATCACTCCCCCTAACTGGGAGGGGGCCAGAGACAATTACTCGATGCCGACACATCTTTCTAGCTGATTTACACGCAGAAGCTATGTTGCGCTTGGTGATCTCTGACTGTTTCATCCTAACATGGTTGGTGCCGACGTGGATAACAATATCTCTATACTCTCTACACTCGCCAGTTTTAGCTTTAGCCAGCACCATCTTCAGATTAGCCTTAACGTCGGTAGCCCTGCCCCCCGGTAAACAGTGTATGATCGCTGGATGATTCTCAAGTCTAATACTGCGGGTAATGGAGTCGCCAATGACTAGAGTTTTCAATTTGTCAGAGCTAATGGTGGGAAGCTTCGGCGTCTCAGAGAAGACTCGGCCTCTGACTCCGACCCGCTGCTTAATGGGGAAAACCGGTTGAAAGTTTCTGTCGGCTGAATGAGCGACACCGGTTGAGCGTTCCTACAGCATTTCCTTCCAGAAACCGTGAGAAAGTTGTCCGGCTGCGTGGACTGTGCCAGGGGATTTATACTACTATCTGTACTTACTGGTGGCACAGACGCTGTTTCATCCTTTCCTACACTGAAATTACCCTTGCCTAGCGATTGCGTCTGAAGCTGGGCTTGTAGCACAGCTATCCTCGCCGTAAGGCGAGTACAGCGACTGCAATTAGAAGGCATCATGTTAATGTTACTACTTAGCTTCGGCTGTTGGAGGTCCTGACGAACCGTGTCCAGATAAAGCGTCCGGAGTGAAAAAGTTGAGTAGGAAAAAACAAAAATATAAACGGTAATTAAAAAGTAAAAACCGTAAATTTGTCAGGTAGCAAAACAGGTTGGCAACAAAATGCACAGCAACTCAAAAACAAGTCTGCAAGTCGTGACCGGAAATGACGTTTGAATGGGACTGTAGCGGTGATGACGAACTACCCAATTTAGAAATTGCACCTTGTGCATTCTGCTATTAAAACATTCAAGAGTAAGTTGAAAGCTGGAATGAGTTTAATATATATATAGTATAATTATTTATTTATTTTTATTATGGGGGGGGGGGGCGTGCCCCCCCTGCCGACCCCTCACAGTTTGGGAACCACTGCTGTACTTGACCTGTAGTTGACACTGTAATTGGTCTGTATTTTACCTTTGACCTTGACCTTTGTGCTACAGTATAGGCAAATGGTCTTCTGTGCAATAAAGATCTCCTCTTGATTACAATATTATATGGATGTTTTCCCTGTGATATTCAGAGGCTGAGGGACAGTGATTTGAAGTTTGCCTAAAAATTAGCAAAATATGTCATACATGTAGTAAAATGTCTTAATTTGATTGAATGACGACTTTGGTACAGTAGTCAAACATTTGGCTTTACATTTGGAACAGTTGTGTCTTTCAACTCAGGGGGGAAACAAGCATTAGAAAGAGGTCATTCTCAGCTACTGGAAAATACATTTTGGGACGTTAAGATCTGTAATCTTGATGTGCTTACTGTAGTCATACGGGTCAAATTGACCAGTAACTTAAGCGGGTGGAGCAGGTGAACCCAAGTGCAGACTCAGACGAGGAGACAGGGATAAGGTAACTAAGGTATTTATTGAACAGTGGGGGGAAGCTGGGGTGCAGGCCAGAGGAGGTTCGGGCAGGTAGCAGGAAACCAGGGACTGAGGCTGGGGCAAGGGGAGTGAGGGCAGGGTAAGCAGGTCCGGAGTGAAATCCAAGGAAGCCGTAGAGTGGGGGTCCAGGGCAGGGAAGCAGGAATGATGAGACTGAGGGACTGAGGACAGGGACCAGAGACAGAGCGGACAGAACTGTAGCGGAGAGAAAATCAGCGTCAGGCTAAGGAAAACAGGCACAACAGTATAGCAAGATCTGTGCAGGAACAAATGGCTTGAACCGTAGACTGACTGAGCAGAGATTACGATCTGGCAGTGTGGAAGTGGCAGGACTGAGTATTTGTAGAGGTCTCGATTATGGAACAGGTTGCAGCTGGTGGGGGTCTGCTCTGACTCCAGCACACCTGTCTCCACCCACACAATCATATGCACCCACACAGAGAGAGAGGGAGAGAGCACTGGGGGAGTGGCGGCAGGTTAGGGAGACACATGATGAGAAGTAGAGGGCTTGGCAGGGGCAGATGTAACAGTAGCATAACTCATGTAGCCTTTTCGAACACAAGGGAAGGGTTAAATCCCTGCACTTATCCAATCACATTATCTCTCCATCTCGCCCTCTCTCATCCTCTGTCTGACTCTGAGAGGGCGAGAATTGAGAGTGTTCCCACAGGACCCTGGAGGTGTGGGGTGAGACAGAGCGTATCATGCCAGTAGATGATCCAGGTCTTGGACACTCCAACTGCTCCGGAGAGGAACTCTCCAGGCACGGAGCACGGAACCCCAGAATGCTGCTCTCTTCTTCCTGACCTAGACCATAGTTGGGAAACAAGTAACTGAATATCCTTACTGCTTCCAGGAGAGAGGAGTGCAGAACAACTCTCATTGACTTCAAATAACAAAAAAAGGAGAGGAGGAGAGGAGAGGACAGGCGGATCATAAAGAAGTGAGTGGGGAATTGCCCGGGCTGTTTGCTAAGAGGCCCGGTGCTGTCCAAGAAGAACTGCTCCCCTCTCGCAGGCTGAGGCTGGGGCCTAGTCTGCCAGGAAAAATATTGGTTCTGAATGAGGGGATGCAGTACTAGCAGGTCTCTAGATAGTACTCTCTCCGCCATATTGGATCATCTCATACAATATTGATATGCAGCTGGCTTTTACTGTTTACCTGCGGTACTGTTCCAGATTCTACACTTAACCCATGCTAGCCTCTACACATGTTTTATAGATTATTATATCAGATTAACAGTCAACTAAATCGCTTCACATGATCCTTGATTTGAAACAGGACAAACTCCCATACACTACACATACCATATAATGCATCACCAATCTGTTTTGTTTCAGTAATGATATACTTTCCATGTTCAGCATGCCAGATTACAACATTTTGACAGTAGCTTCCATCCTTCTTTTACAAACAAACAAACAGAAACAAGACAGTCTCATCAGACCATCTGCAACAGATGGGTCTGTTTAGTCACTCCAAGGCCCATACGTCTGCAGATCTCTTTTCAGTGAGCACTTTGACGCAGCAGCATAATACCAGGATCAACACAAGCCTTGCAGGCACACAAGTGGAGGAAGAGGAAACAGAGCTAGAGAGAGCCGGGGAGAGGTAGCAGGAGCAGAGCATTGGCAGAGTGCTGCAATGTTTTCACAGCACATTACGTTTGAGTACACATCAAACACGCCACGCGCCACTCTTTGATTGTCTCTGGCGGGACCCGTTTCTGACAGGTGTTAGACAAGGTCCCTTGGTAATGGAGCTAGCACCGAGTTAGCTAGCTACGACGACGCTGGAAATACACACTGGTAATGACACATCACATAGTTTCCAGAGGCGGAGATGACAGGGACCTCCCCGACGAGTGTGTTTGAGTTGAGTTAAAGTTGCAGGAGGCAACGCCATTGATATGCCAGTTATATCATAATCCCGTAATTGCAGCAATATCACGGTGTCAAGTTTTTAACGAGCGCACTTGAGTAGATTCCCTCAAGTGGCTGTCTCGGCTTGCACAGGCTTGAATGGAACAACCGTGGAACTTTACTGCCACTCAGTACTGTTCGAAAACCTAAATAAAAGTCACATTGCATTATCATCAATCCCTCCTTATGATAGGACTGTTGATTGAATGAATAGATGCATGAATGAATCATTATTGTCCTTGAAGATGAAAGCATATTGCCTTACCTCATCATTTGCCCACCAACCCTTTTAAACTCCTACACTACACTAAGCCTGTTAACCATCCACTGCAGATACTGTCCAGAGCTAACCTCATGAAGTACTCTTTGAGTCTATTTTTAGCCATACAGTACATCTAATGGGAAGGATTTCCAACCAATGTGATGACCTCTTTCATCACAAGCCTTTCCATGCCTTCATCAGCAGTGACCACATAGTGGTGGTAACCCAGGCAGCAGCTATCTTTTAATTAACAAATATAACCTCACTCTGGTGGCCACATGTCTATAGTCTCCAATAGTCTCCAGAGGACACATTCCCCCCCATCTCCAACCGCAGTGTGCAGTGCAGTCAGTGGGGAGTCAGTGGGGAGGGGGAGTAGAACCATGTGGAGACTGCTTTAATCGCATCGCCCCTTCCGCTAGAATAACTCAGAGTACTTTCTTGGCAAACGCGTCCAAGGATCAGGGGTTACTGCATGGTCGATCCTTCTGCGAGGTCCTTTCCATTCTGATTCAATCAATCTTTATTCCATCCACCGCCAAAATCAATTGTACTCCGCCAGAGGGGCTGGGCAGGGATGCTTGGTTAAGCCACGAGTCAGCCAGGGTCCTTCACTCAGGCTGGCCAGTTGAAGCCAACTCCCAATACTCTCAAATTACTTCCTGACTATGGCTCCTGACCCTCCTCTTATAGACCATTGATCTGGAAGGGATGCAGAGGTGAAAACATCTTAGACTTATCATGGAACTCCTCCATATTTTTCCCACTTTGTATTGACCTATCCATTCATTTCAGACCAGTGGCTGTAAAGTGAAGGAGAGGTGGAAAGGAAAGGAGACTACTGGCTGGATGCTCACAGAACGAGGAGAGGGGTCCGAGTACTGCTAATATGGAGACAGTGAGTAAATGATCTGGTTGGCAAGCCCATCCATCAAGTTAATTCCCTCCCCCTCCCCCACCCACCCCCCTGTTGATTGGCTAATAAACATCAAGGGAGTAGCTCAGTGGTACGCCCATTGTTAAGGTCATCTGATTTGTTGTGTGGTTAGGCCAAGAAACCTGTTTCATCTTTTTTTAATTCTGATGGTCCTATTTCAGTTTGATTTATTGAGCTGTATTGTAGATTGTATTGTAGTGTATTGCATATTGTATTGTAGATTGTATTGTAGTGTATTGTATATTGTATGGTAGATTATATTGTAGTGTATTAGATACTGTATTGTAGATTGTATTGTAGTGTATTGTATATTGTATGGTAGATTGTATTGTAGTGTATTAGATACTGTATTGTAGATTGTATTGTAGTGTATTAGATACTGTATTGTAGATTGTATTGTAGTGTATTAGATACTGTATTGTAGATTGTATTGTAGTGTATTGCATATTGTATGGTAGATTGTATTGTAGTGTATTGCATATTGTATGGTAGATTGTATTGTAGTGTATTGCATATTGTATGGTAGATTGTATTGTAGTGTATTAGATACTGTATTGTAGATTGTATTGTAGTGTATTAGATACTGTATTGTAGATTGTATTGTAGTGTATTGCATATTGTATGGTAGATTGTATTGTAGTGTATTGCATATTGTATGGTAGATTGTATTGTAGTGTATTAGATACTGTATTGTAGATTGTATTGTAGTTTAATGCATATTCTTTTGTAGATTGTATTGTAGTGTATTAGATACTGTATTGTAGATTGTATTGTAGTTTAATGCATGTTGTATTGTAGATTGTATTGTAGTGTATTGCATATTGTATGGTAGATTGTATTGTAGTGTATTGCATATTGTATGGTAGATTGTATTGTAGTGTATTAGATACTGTATTGTAGATTGTATTGTAGTTTAATGCATGTTGTATTGTAGATTGTATTGTAGTGTATTGCATATTGTATTGTAGATTGTATTGTAGTGTATTGCATATTGTATGGTAGATTGTATTGTAGTGTATTAGATACTGTATTGTAGATTGTATTGTAGTTTAATGCATGTTGTATTGTAGATTGTATTGTAGTGTATTAGATACTGTATTGTAGATTGTATTGTAGTGTATTAGATACTGTATTGTAGATTGTATTGTAGTGTATTAGATACTGTATTGTAGATTGTATTGTAGTGTATTAGATACTGTATTGTAGATTGTATTGTAGTGTATTAGATACTGTATTGTAGATTGTATTGTAGTTTAATGCATATTCTATTGTAGATTGTATTGTAGTGTATTGCATATTGTATGGTAGATTGTATTGTAGTGTATTGCATATTGTATGGTAGATTGTATTGTAGTGTATTGCATATTGTATGGTAGATTGTATTGTAGTGTATTAGATACTGTATTGTAGATTGTATTGTAGTGTATTGCATATTGTATGGTAGATTGTATTGTAGTGTATTGCATATTGTATGGTAGATTGTATTGTAGTGTATTGCATATTGTATGGTAGATTGTATTGTAGTGTATTGCATATTGTATGGTAGATTGTATTGTAGTGTATTAGATACTGTATTGTAGATTGTATTGTAGTGTATTGCATATTGTATGGTAGATTGTATTGTAGTGTATTGCATATTGTATGGTAGATTGTATTGTAGTGTATTGCATATTGTATGGTAGATTGTATTGTAGTGTATTGTATATTGTATTGTAGATTGTATTGTAGTGTATTAGATACTGTATTGTAGATTGTATTGTAGTGTATTGTATATTGTATTGTAGATTGTATTGTAGTGTATTGCATATTGTATGGTAGATTGTATTGTAGTGTATTGCATATTGTATGGTAGATTCTATTGTAGATTGTATTGTAGTGTATTAGATACTGTATTGTAGATTGTATTGTAGTGTATTAGATACTGTATTGTAGATTGTATTGTAGTGTATTAGATACTGTATTGTAGATTGTATTGTAGTGTATTAGATACTGTATTGTAGATTGTATTGTAGTGTATTAGATACTGTATTGTAGATTGTATTGTAGTTTAATGCATATTCTATTGTAGATGGTATTGTAGTGTATTGCATATTGTATGGTAGATTGTATTGTAGTGTATTGCATATTGTATGGTAGATTGTATTGTAGTGTATTGCATATTGTATGGTAGATTGTATTGTAGTGTATTAGATACTGTATTGTAGATTGTATTGTAGTGTATTGCATATTGTATGGTAGATTGTATTGTAGTGTATTGCATATTGTATGGTAGATTGTATTGTAGTGTATTGCATATTGTATGGTAGATTGTATTGTAGTGTATTGCATATTGTATGGTAGATTGTATTGTAGTGTATTAGATACTGTATTGTAGATTGTATTGTAGTGTATTGCATATTGTATGGTAGATTGTATTGTAGTGTATTGCATATTGTATGGTAGATTGTATTGTAGTGTATTGCATATTGTATGGTAGATTGTATTGTAGTGTATTGTATATTGTATTGTAGATTGTATTGTAGTGTATTAGATACTGTATTGTAGATTGTATTGTAGTGTATTGTATATTGTATTGTAGATTGTATTGTAGTGTATTGCATATTGTATGGTAGATTGTATTGTAGTGTATTGCATATTGTATGGTAGATTGTATTGTAGTGTATTGCATATTGTATGGTAGATTGTATTGTAGTGTATTAGATACTGTATTGTAGATTGTATTGTAGTGTATTGCATATTGTATGGTAGATTGTATTGTAGTGTATTGCATATTGTATGGTAGATTGTATTGTAGTGTATTGCATATTGTATGGTAGATTGTATTGTAGTGTATTAGATACTGTATTGTAGATTGTATTGTAGTTTAATGCATGTTGTATTGTAGATTGTATTGTAGTGTATTAGATACTGTATTGTAGATTGTATTGTAGTGTATTAGATACTGTATTGCATATTGTATTGCATGTTGTATTGTAGATTGTATTGTAGTTTAATGCATGTTGTATTGTAGATTGTATTGTAGTGTATTGCATATTGTATTGCATATTGTATGGTAGATTGTATTGTAGTGTATTGTATATTGTATGGTAGATTGTATTGTAGTGTATTAGATACTGTATTGTAGATTGTATTGTAGTGTATTGCATATTGTATTGCATATTGTATGGTAGATTGTATTGTAGTGTATTGCATATTGTATGGTAGATTGTATTGTAGTGTATTGTATATTGTATGGTAGATTGTATTGTAGTGTATTAGATACTGTATTGTAGATTGTATTGTAGTTTAATGCATGTTGTATTGTAGATTGTATTGTAGTGTATTGCATATTGTATTGCATGTTGTATTGTAGATTGTATTGTAGTGTATTGTATATTGTATGGTAGATTGTATTGTAGTGTATTAGATACTGTATTGTAGATTGTATTGTAGTGTATTAGATACTGTATTGTAGATTGTATTGTAGATTGTATTGTAGTTTAATGCATATTCTATTGTAGATTGTATTGTAGTGTATTGCATATTGTATGGTAGATTGTATTGTAGTGTATTAGATACTGTATTGTAGATTGTATTGTAGTGTATTAGATACTGTATTGTAGATTGTATTGTAGTGTATTAGATACTGTATTGTAGATTGTATTGTAGTGTATTAGATACTGTATTGTAGATTGTATTGTAGTGTATTGCATATTGTATGGTAGATTGTATTGTAGTGTATTAGATACTGTATTGTAGATTGTATTGTAGTGTATTAGATACTGTATTGTAGATTGTATTGTAGTGTATTAGATACTGTATTGTAGATTGTATTGTAGTGTATTAGATACTGTATTGTAGATTGTATTGTAGTTTAATGCATGTTGTATTGTAGATTGTATTGTAGTGTATTGCATATTGTATTGCATGTTGTATTGTAGATTGTATTGTAGTGTATTAGATACTGTATTGTAGATTGTATTGTAGTTTAATGCATGTTGTATTGTAGATTGTATTGTAGTGTATTGCATATTGTATTGCATGTTGTATTGTAGATTGTATTGTAGTGTATTAGATACTGTATTGTAGATTGTATTGTAGTGTATTGCATGTTGTATTGTAGATTGTATTGTAGTGTATTGTATATTGTATGGTAGATTGTATTGTAGTGTATTAGATACTGTATTGCATGTTGTATTGTAGATTGTATTGTAGTGTATTAGATACTGTATTGTAGATTGTATTGTAGTGTATTGCATATTGTATTGCATGTTGTATTGTAGATTGTATTGTAGTGTATTAGATACTGTATTGTAGATTGTATTGTAGTGTATTGCATGTTGTATTGTAGATTGTATTGTAGTGTATTGTATATTGTATGGTAGATTGTATTGTAGTGTATTAGATACTGTATTGCATGTTGTATTGTAGATTGTATTGTAGTGTATTAGATACTGTATTGTAGATTGTATTGTAGTGTATTGCATATTGTATTGCATGTTGTATTGTAGATTGTATTGTAGTGTATTAGATACTGTATTGTAGATTGTATTGTAGTGTATTAGATACTGTATTGCATGTTGTATTGTAGATTGTATTGTAGTGTATTGCATATTGTATTGCATGTTGTATTGTAGATTGTATTGTAGTGTATTAGATACTGTATTGTAGATTGTATTGTAGTGTATTAGATACTGTATTGCATGTTGTATTGTAGATTGTATTGTAGTGTATTAGATACTGTATTGTAGATTGTATTGTAGTGTATTAGATACTGTATTGCATGTTGTATTGTAGATTGTATTGTAGTGTATTGCATATTGTATTGCATGTTGTATTGTAGATTGTGTTAAGTATAATATTTTCCTTTTCTTTACTAGTCTGATATTCAACAGTAAATGTGCCGTTCCTAACTCCATAGAACCCTGCTCCACACACTTCCGACAGTATAGAATACAAACCCCATTGTCATTCAGCCCCAGTCTCAGGGCTCATACACAATACCTATACATCTTCTGGGATTGAAAGCCGACAAACCTGAGGTTCAACCCCATTCTCAGAAGCTCCACTCCTCCCTCACCTTGCACTTTCCACCCAGGCTAGATGTGGACACTGGCAGCTGAACAAATATGAGGCCTGTTTAATGAGCTCTATAAGAGAGCTGGAAGTGGCTGGTCTCCATGTTCTAACGCCCAGGAGTTATGGGACTACATGGGCCCTGCAAGACCTCCTGCCCAGACGGGACCTCCTGCCCAGACAAGACCTCCTGCCCAGACAGGACCTCCTGCCCTGTCTGAGCTCCACCTCTGGGTCTTTGGATGTCCAGAGGAATGGTGAATGAATGGATCATGATACTGATACTGATACCGGTATGTGGTAGTGTATGTTGTTTATAGTGTGTTGAGCTAGGTGACTGGGAATGAGTAAATGGTTTGGTGACTGGGAATGAGTAACATACCTTGAACTCTCTGTCTGTCCTCTGTCTGTCCAGCAGTCTGTCCAAAATCTGTCTTACCTACTACCTCTCTTTACATCTCTTTCCAAATGTCTCTCTCCTTCTCTCTCAACCAGGCAGAGGAGTCTCCTCCAGGCAGGGTACTGACTGGCCCCAGTCCCTCGGTTGAGCTGATTTTCCAGCAGCTAGCGAGCCATCCCCCAGAGAGCAAATAGAGGAGGCTGACTGGCCTTAGCCTTGGCCCTGCTCCAACACAAACACAGGGCCTTGAATCCTCATCACCCAGCCTCACACAGCCTCAGCCAGAACACTGCCTCTATTGTGAGAGAATGGAGGATGAGGGGAAGAGAGGAGGAGGGGAATAGAGTTGGATTCTTGATTAGGATACCTTAATGAGACTATCCTGTCACATTGCATGTTGGCCCCAGTCCAAGCACTACTATTCTGGCACGGCTCTTTAGTAACAATGAGAAGGAAAGGGACCATACGTTTAGGAGCCGCTGAGCTTCTTTGAAATATGCCATATCTCTCTCCAGTTATCTAAACATGCTGAACTAGCCTCGTGATTATTTGTCTGTCAGATATAAACAACTTGTTAGGGAGTAATTCATTAAGCATATGAGTAATGTAGTCACAATGGGTATTATAAAAAGGAACTCAATCTAATGGAAAATGTTTAATTTGTGTAGATATTCCTCAAGTATGTTATTTATGTCAATAGAAGACACTCAAGTCACTCATTATAACACATTCATTGAACCACATTTTCTAACAGACGCCTAAAATGTAAACAGACAAGGCACCAGTATACAATCTGGAATTCCAACCACTTGAAATATAATAATAGGCCCACACGTTCAAGCAATTACACAAATATTTTAAGTGTGGAATTGTAGACGAATAATTTGGCCCCATTGATTTCCCCTTCCTGAGTCTAAATGCAGAATGCCTCCCTCCAGTGAACAGTCACAGTGTGTGAGTGTGCGTGTGCGTCCGTGTGCGTGTGCGCGTGTGTGTGTGTGTGTGTGTGTGTGTGTGAGAGAGTGTGCGCGTGCGCGTGCGTGTGTGTGTGCGTGTGTGTCAGTGAGTAGGTTGGGTGGGACTGTACAGGTTCACTGACAACTGGAAATGGTTGTGGCTAAAGGTGTGGCTGCAGTGGATGCTAACCGTGCTAGGTGGTCGCAGTGCTAATGAAACTTCCAATATAACCTGAATCCAATGATCAATCTGTCAAGATATACTTCCTGTTGTATGTTATACCAAGACAGACAGAGAAAGAAACCACAATAATGTCTATATAATGTCCCACAGTTGACAGTGCATGTCAGAGCAAAAACCAAGCCATGGGGTCGAAGGAATTGTCCATATAACTCAGAGACAGGATTGTGTCGAGGCATATATCTGGGGAAGGGTACCAAAAACTGTCTGCAGCATTGAAGGCCCCCAAGAACAAAGTGGCCTTCATCATTCTTAAATGGAAGAAGTTTGGCACTACCAAGACTCTTGCAAGAGCTGGCAATCGGGGGAGAAATCAGGGGATAAGGGCCTTGTACAGGGAGGTGACCAAGAACCCGATGGTCACTATGACAGAGCTCCAGAGTTCCTCTGTGGAGATGGGAGAACCTTCCAGAAGCACTCCTCTGCAGCACTCCACCAATCAAGCCTTTATGGTAGAGTGGCCAGACAGAAGCCACTCCTCAGTAACAGGTACGTGACAGCCCGCATGGAGTTTGCCAAAAGGCACCTAAAGGACTCTCAGATCATGAGAAACAAGATTCTCTGGTCTGATGAAACCAAGATTGAACTCTTTGGCCTGAATGCCAAGCGTCAAGTCTGGAGGAAACCTGGCACCATCCCTACGGTGAAGCATGGTGGTGGCAGCATCATGCTGTGGTGATGTTTTTCAGTGGCAGGGCCTGGTTTGGATCAAGCGGAAAGATGAACGGAGCAAAATACAGAGAGATCCTTGATGAAAACCTGCTCCAGATCGCTCAGGAAGGTTCTCCTTCCAACAGGACACCGACCCTAAGCACAGAACCACGACAATGCAGATGTAGCTTCGCAACAAGTCTCTGAATGTCCTTGAGTGGCCCAGCCAAAGCCTTTACATGAAACCGATTGAACATCTCTGGAGAGACATGAAAATAACTGTGCAGCAACGCTCCCCATCCAACCTGACAGAGCTTGAGAGGATCTGCAGAGAATAATGGAAGAAACTCCCCAAATACAGGTGTGCCAAGCTTGTAGCGTCATACCCAAAAATTGCTGTAATCGCTGCCAAAGGTGCTTCAACATAGGCAACCAAAGGTGATTCAACAAAGTACTGAGTAAAGGGTCTGAATACTTATTTAAATGCTTTGTCAATATAGGGTATTGTGTGTAGATTGAAACATTTAATCCATTTTAGAATAAAGCTGTTACATAACAAAATGTGGAAAAAGTCAAGGGGTCTGAATACATTTCGATTGCACTGTATCTATATCAGACTCTCTCTCTCTCTGTCATGCCCTGACCTTAGAGAGCCTTTTTATTTCGCTATTTGGTTAGGTCAGGGTGTGATTTGGGTGGGCATTCTATGTTTTCTGTTTCTTTGTTTTTGGCCGGGTATGGTTCCCAATCAGAGACAGTTGTCTATTTATTTTCTGTGAGTGTTTGTGTGTAATTATTTATTTTCTGTGTGTTTGTGTGTAATTATTTATTTTCTGTGTGTTTGTGTGTAATTATTTATTTTCTGTGTGTTTGTGTGTAATTATTTATTTTCTGTGTGTTTGTGTGTAATTATTTATTTTCTGTGTGTTTGTGTGTAATTATTTATTTTCTGTGTGTTTGTGTGTAATTATTTATTTTCTGTGTGTGTTTGTGGGTAATTATTTATTTTCTGTGAGTGTTTGTGGGTAATTATTTATTTTCTGTGAGTGTTTGTGTGTAATTATTTATTTTCTGTGTGTGTTTGTGGGTAATTATTTATTTTCTGTGAGTGTTTGTGTGTAATTATTTATTTTCTGTGAGTGTTTGTGTGTAATTATTTATTTTCTGTGTGTTTGTGTGTAATTATTTATTTTCTGTGTGTTTGTGTGTAATTATTTATTTTCTGTGTGTGTTTGTGGGTAATTATTTATTTTCTGTGAGTGTTTGTGGGTAATTATTTATTTTCTGTGAGTGTTTGTGTGTAATTATTTATTTTCTGTGTGTGTTTGTGGGTAATTATTTATTTTCTGTGAGTGTTTGTGTGTAAGTATTTATTTTCTGTGTGTGTTTGTGTGTAATTATTTATTTTCTGTGAGTGTTTGTGGGTAATTATTTATTTTCTGTGAGTGTTTGTGTGTAATTATCTATTTTCTGTGAGTGTTTGTGTGTAATTACTTATTTTCTGTGAGTGTTTGTGTGTAATTATTTATTTTCTGTGAGTGTTTGTGTGTAATTATTTATTTTCTGTGAGTGTTTGTGTGTAATTATTTATTTTCTGTGAGTGTTTGTGTGTAATTATTTATTTTCTGTGAGTGTTTGTGGGTAATTATTTGTTTTCTGTGAGTGTTTGTGGGTAATTATTTGTTTTCTGTGAGTGTTTGTGGGTAATTATTTGTTTTCTGTGAGTGTTTGTGGGTAATTATTTATTTTCTGTGAGTGTTTGTGTGTAATTATTTATTTTCTGTGAGTGTTTGTGTGTAATTATTTATTTTCTGTGAGTGTTTGTGTGTAATTATTTATTTTCTGTGAGTGTTTGTGGGTAATTATTTGTTTTCTGTGAGTGTTTGTGTGTAATTATTTATTTTCTGTGAGTGTTTGTGGGTAATTATTTGTTTTCTGTGAGTGTTTGTGGGTAATTATTTATTTTCTGTGAGTGTTTGTGTGCCCCACGGTTGCGTCATGTTCGGTTTCTGTTTACCTGTTTCTTTGTGAAGGTTTCACTTCATTAAAGATGTGGAATTACATGCACGCTGCGCCTTGGCTTATTTATGACAGGGAGTTCGAAGACAGCGATCATGATGCTCTCCCTCTGCAGTATGCTGTACTCCTACATTCAACAACCCAAATCCATTCCTAGATCACAGCTACATTCATTTACTACCACACCACTGTTACAGGTCAAGGATTTGTACTAGTTTAGGTAGAGGGATGTCAACCTCCTCTACCTTACCATAGACATTGAGTATTCCCTAAATAATGAAGAGTCAAGGTCATTTTGGATGTTCATATAGTTGAACACCCTCACTGTGCTGATGTGTAACTTCTCCCTCTCAGACAGTGAAGGAAATGACTGGTTTGGACCAGAAATGTCTCTCTTTTCCTCCAGCAAGGCCGTTGGTAAAACAGAAGGCCCCCTCAAGGTCAGAGAGGCACACACTGCTCCAAGGGCAACAGAGAGTGGGGGAGCAATGTGTGGGCTGTGAAGGGGAGAGGGCCACACCCTGGCCCCCATCCAGCAACAGATAGGTCTGGGGCCAGTAGGGAGAGAAAGAGAGAGAGATAGGGTGGGTAAGTGTGGACTGGGGAAGCAGCTATTTCTCCCAGGGTGTGCAACTGTTTCAGTGCTCAACATCTTGGACATTTACTAATATCAATGTTAACCTTAACTAGCATAAAGGTTGTCACACCATCAAGATCATCTTGCTTCTGATAAAAATGATTTATCTGGATGGCCTCAATGACAACCTGTCGTAAATCAAATTTAAATGTATGTCATTATACCAACTGTGGGCTCCCCTATTGGTAGAAGCTGAACATGCTTCTGTTCCTCCAGAGTCCCTCAGCTTCAATGTGAGAAATCATTATTCCATCCTGACCTTTGCCTAATTAGAGATAATTAACTAATAAAGGGCCCCGCGAGACCACAGAGCTGCATGGAACAGAGATAGAGAGTGAAAGAGATTGAGAGAGAGAGAGCGAGTGAGAGAGTTAGACCCAAGACACTGAGTTCAATAGGATAATGGAGAGCACAGATAACTAATTCACTGAATAACCCGAGACATTAGAAAATCAGAGTGCATGGTGACAAAATTTTAAAGGGATGACAAAATAATCAATGGAGAGAAAGAGAGGGAGGAGAGGAATCTTCCTGGATAGATTTTATGCCCCATAGCTCTAGTGCATCACATCTTTGATAAAATATCCTCTCTTCTCCATGGAGGATCCCAGAGTAGAGGAGAAATGTCCATTGCTCTGAGAACCACTCTCTGAGTTAAAATAGGAATTGGGGATTTGGCTGATGAGTTGGACTCTAATGTCTCTCTAACAAACTGGGCTAATTAACAACACATAGCTCCATAGTCTCCATAGCTAAGCTCCCTTCATTCACTCATAGAGTTGAGTCCTCCCAGGAGTGAAGACCTTAACAAACAGGTTTAATAGTCCAGACCTTCATAATCTTAACCTCCTCCCTCCTAGTCCAGTGGGACTGTTCAGTCTGTTCAGAGCATTGACCACAGAGCAAATATGAGTAATTTGTATACTCTTCTACTGGGAGCCATAACAACTACACGGGGAGGATTTACTTTATGTAATTACTGTTGATACATATCTAAGAAAAACACATGCTGCGACAGAGAGAGAGAAAGAGAGATGGAGGGAGAGAGAGAGAGAGAGAGAGAGAGAGAGAGAGAGATTGATTCGAAGTGATCTATCCCAGGCTTTGGCGGTTAGAGACCTCAGTAGAGAGACTATGAGGCAATCACACAGCTTTCAAAATGCTCCCAGCAAATTTACTCACATGGAAAATGAAGCAGAGACGGCATTCTGTCCCCCTAAAGACTTAAAGATATATGAATGCTTTTGCAATTACTATGGGTCAAGTCCTGAACTGAGATAGCCGTACATACCTACACTTTTGGGCGCAATTCAGCCCCTTATCATTTGTATTTAACTGCCTTTAATGCTATAAGATGTTGCCAATGACCAAGTGGTTACCATGTTTATTGCTGATAATATCAAGGTAATAGAGACTATCCAATAAAATACTTGAGATAAATTCCGCAGCACATCAAAATGCCTGGGTAGAAAAGAGAGAAGGGGTAGGTCTAATTAGAAGTCTAATTAGGTGATATCTGCTAATGCCAGAGATTGTGTGATGTTGGTGTGCCTGCTTGAGTGTGTTTGCGAGTGTGTGCGTGTTGTATGTGTGCATGTGTGGGTGGGTGTGTGAGAGAGAGTGTGTGCGTGCGTGTGTGTGTACTAAGTGATATATGAGCTGTGGTGTGGTTGAGAGAGCTCCGTCGACAGCTGCTCACTGCCATTCACACCTGAGAGGGCCCGTGTCCTGATGAGAATTAATGTACTCTGACATCCTCTGGGTCTCCCCCGGCCCCCAGAGGCCCTAATGAAGAAATACAACCTTGCCATAGAGAAGGGGGACACAGCAGAGGGGCCCCACGGGCCTACAGAGAGAGAGAGGGCAGAGAGAGAGTGGGGAGAAGAGAGGGGAGAGGAGAGGGCTTGGAGAAAGGAGAGAGGAGAGGTTAGGGACACAGTGGAGAAGAGGGTAGGGAGAGAGGGGAGAGGAGAGGGCTGGGAGAAAGGAGAGAGGAGAGGGTAGGGACACAGTGGAGAAGAGGGTAGGGAGAGAGGGGGAGAAGAGAGGGCAGTAAAAGGGGTGACCTGCGAGCATAGGGAGAGATGGGAGAGGAGAAAAGAGAGTGTAGTGAGAGAAGAGAGTATAATAAGAGTGCAGGGAGTGAGTGAAGAGTAGAAGGCAGGAGGAGTGAGCCAGGAAATAGGGAAGAGAGGGAAGGGTGAAAGTGTAAAAGAGAGGAGAGGGAGAGGGAGAGAGGAGAGAGAGACATGTAGCTCATGTGAAGAGATCCAGATACTATACAGGTGTGGACATGGTTTTCCACTTGATGCTGTTTGCTTATTTCTATCTTCTGAAATATGAATCACGATGCAGCTTTACCTTAGTTTTGTTTACGTTTTCGCGTCTCTTTACATAGACATAATGGAAGTATATAATTTCCTGTCCTGGGAGGCTGTTTTTATAGAAAAAACAACAATACATAATTCGTCACAGAACGCCTGAGACTGAATGTGTGACCCTAAATAGGAACACGGGTGACACTACTACCCCTCTGCCGGCCAATAGAGGGGTAGTGGGTGGTCAGGGGGGGCGAGGATAACCTCTCAGAATCAGCCATGTTCTAATTGGGAGGGTCATACATGGAGCGGTCACAGGGCCTGTGTATCGGGACCCCTCGTTTGTCATTAGATAAGAACCATACCAGTTTGGGAGTCTCAAGTAATGTTTTCACAACACCAATTAAAATATGTCTGGCGCAGGGGAGGATATCATTTGAATGGCAAAATATCACTTAAGAGACAGATGGTAAATGTAAATGGTGATGTTGTGCATATGACTTTCCCAATCTCTCAATAGGCCACAGATTCAGGGCAGGAAGAAAAAAACAGTACTATAGTGCTTCAACCTCAACCCCTCCTCTCTCTCCCTACTTCCCTCTCTCTCTCTCCCTCCCTGCTGTTCACACCCACCCACATCCTTCCCTCAGTCTGTTAGTCTCAAACAAAGAGCAGCATATCAAGTTTCTAGCGCCCGACCAGCAGGGTCACTTTCACCTAATCTGACTGAGGGGAGGAGGATGGAGGACAGGGGAGATGTGGAATCATTATGGGGAGAGAGATGGGGAGAGAGAGAGAGAGAGAGAGAGAGAGAGAGAGAGAGAAAGAAAGAGAGGGAGAGTGAGAGAGAAACGAGAGAGAGAGATGTAGGGAGAGAGATGTAGGGAGGATGAGTGGATGAATATGTATTAGAACATGGGAATAGGGGTCAAAAGGAGAGAGAGAGGACAAGGAGATGTTGTGGGGAGGGAAGAGGGAGGATAGAAAGAGGAGGAAGGTGTGGGAGCTGGCTGGCTGGCTGGCTGCTGACCAAGCCAAGGGGCCTGGGGATCTGGCATGGACACGGGTCTGCTCTGCCTGTGGGCAGCCAGCGGCTAGCAGGTCTCTGGGGCTCTCTTAAGGTGGCTAGGCTAGAGGACCCGACCAGAGGACGCCCAGGGCCCCTGCCCTTTCATGCCAGCAGGAGCAGCCTTTGGCTTTCTCCCTCCTCCCCTCCCTCCCCAATGGCGACCAGCTGTCCCTCCACCCGCAAACCACCAGGACACGGCAGGAAGTGAATCGCTGACCCAGACTGAATTCCAGGTGAGCGCCTCTGGCCACGGTGTGACGTCAGTACAACCCACAATGTCTATTATTAGCGACTTTCAGATGCTCTGCTCTCATGTCCGCCTGTCCGTCTGCTCAGGGGTCCTGGGAAGGGTGTCCTAGATAAAGCCTGTAACAAACATAAGCATTGGCTCAGAGTTTTTTTTTTTTTTTTGAGGGTGGCCAACCGCCTGCCTGTGTGCTACCGTACCGTACCTAATTTGAATGTAATTTCAGCCTCTCTGTACGTGCGAGACGGCATACCTCGCCAGGACGCCTGCGTCAGAGTTTGGCTCTGGAGTTAATCCCTGTAAATTACAGTGTAACTGCATCTCTCTCTGGAAAGGCACGGTGGCCACGGAGACCATGTCCCATTCCACCCACACGGAAGAGAAAAGCCTAAAAATGCCTTGTACTATAAACTTAGTTAAATTTGGAGATGATTTACTAGCTACAGGCCCATGGCTCTAAGTACAAGAAAAAGGCAGGTGCAGCCCTCTTTTCTGTTCATGATTGTAATGCTTAAATAGGGAAATGGGAGGTATGGGAAACGGTATGTGCTGGGGTGATCAGAAGTCGACTACATTTTATTTTCAAACAAGTTGGAATATCCCGTGTCAGTTAAATCCCCTAAAAATGCTTGGGGTTGAATGGCCAAAATCACTGATTTACTTGCTAAAGTATTAAACAAAAGTGATTCCTCCACTTTTGGTGTATTTCATAAATAACAAATGTGTTTGCCTATCCCTCTTTTTCACACATCAATTGAATTTGTCAAAGGTAGAAATAAGTCAACGTCCAGTGGGGAGCTGTACCGTAGGAAGGAAGGGGGGAGGAGGTGAGAGCGAGGGGGATGGGCGAAGGGGGTAACGCTTTACTCTCAAAGTGGAATGTTTGGACAGAACTTTCTCTTCCATCCTCCATTAAAATTCCCACACATTTCTGTCCAAACAGTCCCTTCAAAGTCCCTGTCAAACATGTATGTACATCAGAAACTCACTTACCCAGCCATCCTGTGGGCAAATATTACTTCCAGCTGAGCAAACACGGCCAGACAGAACAAGCCATACATCACAGACAACCTCTATTTTCTTACTTTAAATTGGTCAAATCCCATACACAGCATAAACACATATCTACTCCAGCCCAGGCTAGCTAGACTCTGACTTTCATCTGGTAACCTTACCCTACCTTTACACTTCAAAAACAAACGGATGTACCTAGCAAATTAAAGGATGCAGTTGTTTGGTCAAATATGTCATTTCTCACCAATCAGATCAATTACTGATGGAATTCTAACCAGGGGACGTTGGAGTGGAAACACTTGGACTGTAATTTCAATTCAAGGCTACATCTCTGACTGTAATCGTAATACAATCATCTTGATGTACTGTATATTGACAGGCCAGGGTCCCCATGTAGACCCCTCACATTAACAACATAATGGCAGAAAAACT
Organism: Oncorhynchus mykiss; assembly: GCF_013265735.2. NCBI lineage: Eukaryota > Metazoa > Chordata > Actinopteri > Salmoniformes > Salmonidae > Oncorhynchus > Oncorhynchus mykiss. Next base: position 30,715,249 of record NC_048590.1, on the reverse strand, counting down.
CCTGTAATGACACATTAGTGAGAACTACCTTCATTTCAAATCAAATCAAATCAAATGTTATTTGTCACATACACATGGTTAGCAGATGTTAATGCGAGTGTAGCGAAATGCTTGTGCTTCTAGTTCCGACAATGCAGTAATAACCAACAAGTAATCTAACTAACAATTCCAAAACTACTGTCTAATACACAGTGTAAGGGGATAAAGAATATGTACATAAAGATATATGGATGAGTGATGGTACAGAGCAGCATAGGCAAGATACAGTAGATGGTATCGAGTACAGTATATACATATGAGATGAGTATGTAAACAAAGTGGCATAGTTAAAGTGGCTAGTGATACATGTATTACATAAGGATGCATTAGATGATATAGAGTACAGTATATAGGTATACATATGAGATGAATAATGTAGGGTATGTAAACATTATATTAGGTAACATTGTTTAAAGTGGCTAGTGATATATTTTACATCATTTCCCATCAATTCCCATTATTAAAGTGGCTGGAGTTGAGTCAGTGTGTTGGCAGCAGCCACTCAATGTTAGTGGTGGCTGTTTAACAGTCTGATGGCCTTGAGATAGAAGCTGTTTTTCAGTCTCTCGGTCCCAGCTTTGATCCACCTGTACTGACTTCGCCTTCTGGATGATAGCGGGGTGAACAGGCAGTGGCTGGGGTGGTTGTTGTCCTTGATGATCTTTATGGCCTTCCTGTAACATCGGGTGGTCTAGGTGTCCTGGAGGGCAGGTAGTTTGCCCCCGGTGATGCGTTGTGCAGACCTCACTACCCTCTGGAGAGCCTTACGGTTGTGGGCGGAGCAGTTGCCGTACCAGGCGGTGATAAAGCCCGCCAGGATGCTCTCGATTGTGCATCTGTAGAAGTTTGTGAGTGCTTTTGGTGACAAGCCGAATTTCTTCAGCCTCCTGAGGTTGAAGAGGCGCTGCTGAGCCTTCTTCACGATGCTGTCTGTGTGAGTGGACCAATTCAGTTTGTCTGTGATGTGTATACCGAGGAACTTAAAACTTACAACCCTCTCCACTACTGTTCCATCGATGTGGATAGGGGGGTGTTCCCTCTGCTGTTTCCTGAAGTCCACAATCATCTCCTTAGTTTTGTTGACGTTGAGTGTGAGGTTATTTTCCTGACACCACACTCCGAGGGCCCTCACCTCCTCCCTGTAGGCCGTCTCGTCATTGTTGGTAATCAAGCCTACCACTGTAGTGTCGTCCACAAACTTGATGATTGAGTTGGAGGCGTTTCAAACAATTTCCTCCGATATACAAACGGACATCAAGGTTTGGCCTTAATTGGTTTAAGTGCAGGGTTGTGGAATAACCAAATGACCCTCTAGACGCCAGTTTCATATAATAATTATGTACTTGTGGGTAAGGTGCACTTTGACCCCTGGGGAGAGGGTCATAACTGTAAGTGTGGCCCCAGGCCTCTGAGTGATTAGAGATCCCATGTTAGACCAAACCTACGCATAGGTGATCATATTATTATTAAAAACCACAGCAGGGGGTAAATATAGGCTGTGTCAACGATTACAACTGGAGACACAGACAGACCATCTCTTGGGTTACCATAACGATTAGAGAAGCCCACTATATTACAATAGCACCTGGGCACTTTCATAATTTTGACTGAATTACTATCTGGCACAGCTGTAGCTGTACCTCTCACTAAGAGGCTAGCACTCTCTCCAGGATGGTAGAGCTCCTCTATAGCATTGAGTTTCATGTGGTGTCCATGTGTTGTGAACTATTGAAGCCTCTTTTAAAAATCGAATAAACACATGGAGATCTATGTAAGTTATTGGCACAGAGAAGATTTACATTTTAGTCATTTAGCAGACAAGCTTATCCAGAGCGACTTACAGTAGTGAGTGATTGAATACATTTTCATACTTTTTTTACCATACTGGTCCCCCATGGGAATCAAACCCACAACCCTGGCATTGCAAGTGCCTTGCTCTTCCAATTGAGGCACACAAGACCCTGTAAATGAAACAGAACAGGTTATACAAATGGAGACATGCTATTATAAGACTTGTTATTACTATGGTAATCATGACTGGGCCTGGAGGGCTTTGTAAGTGACATAGCCTTACACTTTCAACAATGACAGCAAAGCACCTCGATCAACCTGTGTGGATACTGGATTATTCTGAACGGCTGTCTCTTGAAAGATAGCTTCAGCGTGGTGCTTCTGTTTGGCTGAGCAGAGATGTGGTGATACGCTGTGTATGAGAGAGTTATGACTTTACCTAGTACATTGTTTATGTGCACTAGGGGGAAAGGAGGGGTTCACTTTGTGCACATTTATCATAAAACACAAGGACCGGAATGTAAAATGGCTTCTTCCTTCAGCCTCAATGTCTGTGATGGAGTCGAACATAAAGTTGCCAGATAAATTATGTATGAGCACACCATAGAAAATATGACAGAGAGCCTCTTAGCTCTCCAGGCTGTCAGCCATTACACCATAAGCACCCTTTATACACAGTTCACTATTTGTTTACAGTCAAACTCAATCAATATTTATGTTAAATTATAGCTCAATATCTACTCCACACGGACACGTTATCTGGCTAGTATCCACAATAATCACAGAGGCACATTGAAACTGCAGTACTTCCCTTCTATCTCCCTTTCACCTATCCTACATTTAAAGCAACACTCAACACTATCACATCAGTGAGGAAGAGCTCCACCATGGCAACGTAACTAAACATCAGGACATCCCTCTTCTCCTTTGCATCGCACTTTACTCTGCGTGTACTCTCCAGGTGACATAAATAAACCTATACAGTACATCCATCCCTCCTAAGGGGACGAGAGGAGAGAAGAGGGGGCCTCTGTCGGTATACACTCCGCCAATGGCAGTGTTTAGCAGGTGACAAATAGTGTTTCCCAAGCTGTGCGTGTTATAGGCGGGCCCAGACGGCCCAGTAGACGCCTCACTCAGATGGGTTGATGAATGGAGGAGGGGGCCCCGACAGGCAGGTTTATTTTTATTACATCTGTCATCGCTCTACCTTATCCACATCTCCACCGAGAGCAGGGAGATCCATCACTCACCTCTGGGAGCGGGACTGGGAGGATGGAGAATCATAGGAGAGACACAGGAACTCTGGTGGTCTGTAGTGCTGAAGCTGAGGTGAGGTTGATAAAGGTGCAGAATGATATGGGACTGGAAGGAAGAGAAGAAGAGAACCTCGTTAAGGTTGTCAAATGTATTTCCTCTAAGATTTTGATCAACACAACCTTTGTTGGAGCAGGCTGTGGTGCTACCATAGTGTCAACTATAGGGAAAAGTGTCTCACTATTTTTGGACAGCGAGGGTCTATTTCAAGCATACAGGCCCTATATCAGATTGTGTGGAAATATGATAGCTATTAGAGTTTGTGATCTGGGATGAAAACTGTTCTTCACAACCCAGGTCAGAACTGATTTTAGAAGATATGATACACATGAAGATGGAGTTGAATAGAGAAAATAGGGGGCTGTTGTCTAACATACGTACATCCATCCTCCTACATATTAAAACCTTGCCCAGGAAATGAAATGTATCATCTGGAAACAGAGGAGATGAATAGAGCATGTTAAAACCACTAAAGTGATAGAGGTGAACGATTAGATAGATGACCGGCTTTCTATTTCCTCAGAAAAGACAAGGAGATGGAGGGAGAAACGGAGGGAGGGAGAGGGTGAAAAAGAAAGAGAAGGGGAGGTAAGGAATAATGGAAAGCAGAAAGCAAAGTCATTTAGAGGCTGTCAAAGGACATTCTCAGAGAGAGAGAGAGAGAGAGAGAAAAGCAGCGAGCGTTCACTGTTTAACTTTGCTCTAACTGCTGAGCGAGCAGCACCAAAAGCACAGGTGACAGTGCTAACAGCAAGTGGCAAAATAGCCTCCAATATCGTTTTATCGTCTCCCACTTCTAACTAGGGAAATGTATGATGGAAAAAAAGAAAACATTTGTTTCTTTATTTGGCTTGCATCTTAGTGTACTTTATCTATTTGACAGTGAAAAAGGAAGTCACAGAAAAGGAGGGAGAGGAGGAAAGGGGGGTGGGTACTCCTTTTTTAAAGAATGATTCATGAACCGTGGGCTGGATAGCTCATGAGTCAACACTGTACTGCGGGGTGTCTTTGGGGGCGCGCTCAGAGAGGGGGTGTATCAATAGGTGATAAATCTCCCTGCATTCCCTAGGTGAGGGCTCAACAGAGAGCAACTAGCTAGTGTCCTCACAGGTAGTACTAGGCATCCTATCCTCACTACTATAGTACAGATACAGTTACATGTGCCACCACATCACCAACACACTCCCTACATACACACACCATCCTATTCCTAACACCGCCACCTCACCAACACACTCCCTACATACACACACCATCCTATTCCTAACACCACTACCTCACCAACACACTCCCTACATACACACACCATCCTATTCCTAACACCACTACCTCACCAACACACTCCCAACATAGACACACCATCCTATTCCTAACAGCACCACCTCACCAACACACTCCCTACATACACACACCATCCTAATCCTAACACCACTACCTCACTGACACACTCCCTACATACACACACCACCCTATTCCTAACACCACTACCTCACCAACACACTCCCTACATACACACACCATCCTACTCCTACTAACACACACCATCCTATTCCTAACACCACTACCTCACCAACACACTCCCTACATACACACAGCATCCTACTCCTACTAACACACTACCTCACCAACACACTCCCTACATACACACACCATCCTATTCCTAACACCACTACCTCACCAACACACTCCCTACATACACACAGCATCCTACTCCTACTAACACACTACCTCACCAACACACTCCCTACATACACACACCATCCTATTCCTAACACCACTACCTCACCAACACACTCCCTACATACACACACCATCCTATTCCTAACACCACTACCTCACCAACACACTCCCTACATACACACAGCATCCTAATCCTAATAACACACCACCTCACCAACACACTCCCTACATACACACACCATCCTATTCCTAACACCACTACCTCACCAACACACTCCCTACATACACACAGCATCCTACTCCTACTAACACACTACCTCACCAACACACTCCCTACATACACACACCATCCTATTCCTAACACCACTACCTCACCAACATACTCACTACATTCACAGAGCATCCTACTCCTAACATCACTACCTCATGTACAGTACATGGCTTGGTGAGGTCACATAGACCATGACTTATAAAGAGGTAGAATAATCACAAAGAGGAAGAAGGAGAAGATGAAACAAGACATGATTAAGGGATGGCTGGAGAGACAGATGAAAAGATGAAAAGCCAGACCGACTTTGAGGCCTTAGCCTGGCTTTCACCTTGTCATATGTCGAGTTGGCCACAATCAAATTAAGAGGAGGTGAGATGAGCCCGACTCTTTTCCACTCAAACAAGCAAAGAGACACATTGTGACCCATTTAATGGCAATGGAGAGGTTTTTAATGGTGACGGCATGAGACAGATTTAATGTAGTGACTTAATACTGTGACCTCTCACCTCTTCCTCAGGCTCCAGGGTGAACCACCATTATGCGATCAAAAATCCTTGCCTCCTGAGAGGCCAGAGGGAGACCATGTATAGTTAAGGTCACACAGGGCCTATGGGAAATGAAGTGTGGACTCACTGGGCCAAACATCAGTGTCCCATGCTTTTATCCAGGTCAGAACTGAACCTAACTACCTGTTTGTTGACTGTCAAACGTTAAAGTGCCATCTGTTTTTGGCTTATAATGCAAGGTTTCCGTTAGCCCGCAATTGCCAGCATTAGGCTAATAAAATAAATGAAAAGCCTATAAATAAAACTGTTGCAGGGAGAGAAAAAAATCCAATTGCAAAATTATGCATTTTATTAATTGATGGAAATTCCAGTCGATGGAAATACATTTGATCGTCATGCTTATCGGTCTATAGGTTAATTTGTATAATTTAGTGGAATTAAATTGGCTTGTGTGTATTTTCGTTAGTCATCATCTATCTCATTCATCGACCACAACTATGACACGCCGACAGCATACAGAGCCTATTTTGAGCGGGATTTCTCCTGCTGCTCCTCAGTTGGTTGCTGCTGGAATAAAACCTGCTTTTATAAGCCCATTCATTGCGCAACAATTGTAAATGTAATCAGGTGTTAATTAACCGTTTTGGTGAACGATTAAAAATAGCTACTATTTAGATTTCTCAACTGGCAATTGAAGCTCACCTCCCATTCACCATTCAAGTGCAGGCAACAGGCTATCAGTGCGTTACCCACCACTTTACAATGAGAGCTGGAGGCAGAATGCATTTTGAAAACAAACTTAATTGTTTGCCACCTGAATGTTTTATTTCGTATTATGAGGTATGTCTTACCTTTCTTCAAAGTAGCCTATAGCAAAAATCTGACCAAGGAATTATTTTAAAAATACTTTATAGGCGGCAAGTTTCAAGTTTGAGGACGCTTACAATTTATCTGACAATTTCTACCATTCTACGTACCAGTTATGATTTTCATATGCGCATTTTCTTGGAACAGTTTCATAACGTTTTTGTTTCTCAAAATCATTGTTATGTGGTTAATCATAAAAATCTCAAAGTTAAAAGTCAACTAATGCGAGATCACCAGCTTCTGGACACATTGATACACCGTTATCCATTTGTGACAAAAGAAAATGAGCGCATGGAAATGCCAATGCAGCAGTACGCCTCTTTCACACCAAGAATTGGTGATTATCGAGGGGGAGATTTTTCAAATAGCTTACTGTGAGGAACTATAGTTTAAATATAGACTACATGTAAAAGTTTGTGGACACCTGTTCATCGCACATCTCATTCCAAAATAATGGGCATTAATGTGGAGTTGGTCCCCCCTTTGCTGCTATAACAGAGGAGTTGACTCCTCTTGGAAGGCTTTCCACTAGATGTTGGAACATTGCTGCGGGGACTTGCTTCCATTCAGCCACAAGAGCATTAGTAAGGTCGGGCACTGATGTTGGGCGGTTAGGCCTGGCTCGCAGTCGGCGTTCCAATTCATCCCAAAGGTGTTTGATGGGGTTGAGGTCAGGGCTCTTTGCAGGCCAGTCAAGTTCTTCCACACCAATCTCGACAAAACATTTCTGTATGGACGTCGCTTTGTGCACAGGGAATTGTCACACTGATTGAGGAAAGGGCCTTCCCCAAACTGTTGCCACAAAGTTGGAAGCACAGAATGTCATTGTATGCTCTTCAGTAAGGCCATTCTACTGCCAATGTTTGTCTATGGAAACTGCATGGTTGTGAGCTCAATTTTAGACAACTGTCAGCAACAGGTGTGGCTGAGCAGCCAAATCTACTGATTTGAAGGGGTATGTACAGTGCATTCAGAAAGTATTCAGACCCCTTCCCTTTTTCCACATTTTGTTTTTGTTACAGCCTTATTCTAAAATGGATTAAATACTTTTTTTACTCATCAATCTACACACAATAACCCATAACAACTAAGCAAAAACATTTTAGATATTTCTTTTTGCACATTTCTTAAAAATAAAAAACAGAAATACCTTATTTACATAAGTATTCTGACGCTTTGCTATGAAAATTGAAATTGAGCTCAGGTTTAACCTGTGTCCGTTGATCATCCTTGAGATGTTTCTACAACTTGATTTGAGTACACCTGTGGTAAATTCAATTGATTGGTCATGATTTGGAAAGGCACACACCTGTCTATTTATGGTCCCACAGTTGACAGTGCATGTCAGAGCAAAAAACAAGCCATGAGGTTGAAGGAATTGTCCGTAGAGCTCCAAGACAGGATTGTGCCAAGGCACAGATCTGAGGATGGGTACCAACACATTTCTGCAGAATTAAAGGTCCCCAAGAACACAGTGGCCATCATTATTAAATGAAAGAAGTTTGGAACCACTAAAATTCTTCCTAGAGTTGGCCAAACTGAGCAATCGGGGGAGAAGGGCCTTGGTCAGGTAGGTGACCAAGATCCCGATGGTCACTATGACAGAGCTCCAGAGTGCCTCTGTGGAGATGGGAGAACCTTCCAGAAGTACACCTGTCTGTGCAGCACTCCACCGATCAGGCCTTTTTTCTAGAGTGGCCAGACGGAAGCCACTCCACAGTAAAATGCACGTGACAACACGCTTGGAGTTTGCCAAAAGGCATCTAAAGACTCTTAGACCACAATAAACTAGATTCTCTGGTCTGAATTCCAAACATCGCGTCTGGAGGAAACCTGGCACCATCCTTACGATGAAGCATGGTGGTGGCATCATCTTGCTGTGGGGATGTTTTTCAGCAGCAAGGACTGGGAGACCAGTCAAGCGGAAAGATGAACGGCGCAAAATACAGAGAGATCCTTGTTTACATACACTAAGTTGACTGTGCCTTTAAACAGCTTCGAAAAATTCCAGAAAATTATGTCATGGCTTTAGAAGCTTCTGATAGGCTAATTGACATCCTTTGAGTCAATTGGAGGTGTACCTGTGGATGTACTTCAAGGCCTACCTTCAAACTCAGTGCCTCTTTGCTTGACATCATGGGAAAATCAAAAGAAATTAGCCAAGACCTCAGAAAACAATTGTAAACCTTCACCAGTCTGGTTCATCGTTGGGAGCAATTTCCAAACGCCTGAAAGTACCAACGTTCATCTGTACAAACAATAGTATGCAAGAATAAACACCATGGGACCATGCAGCCGTCATACCGCTCAGGAAGGAGACACGTTCTGTCTCCTAGAGATGAACCTCATTTGGTGCAAAAAGTGCAAATCAATCCCAGAACAACAGCAAAAGACCTTGTGAAGATGCTGAAGGAAACAGGAACAAAAGTATCTATATCCACAGTAAAACAAGTCCTATATCGACATAACCTGAAAGGTTGCTCAGCAAGGAAGAAGCCACTACTCCAAAACCTCCATAAAAAAGCCAGACTACGGTTTGCAACTGCACATGGGGACAAAGATCATACTTTTGGAGATATGTCCTCTGGTCTGAGGAAACAAAAATAGAACTGTTTGGCCATAATGACCATCATTATGTTTGGAGGAACAAGGGGGAGGCTTGCAAGTCGAAGAACACCATCCCAACCGTGAAGCACGGAGGTGGCAGCATCATGTTGCGGAGGTGCTTTGCTGCAGGAGGTACTGATGCACTTCACAAAATAGATGGCTTCATGAGGAGGAAAATTATGAGGACATATTGAGGCAACATCTCAAGACATCAGTCTGGAAGTTAAAGCTTGGTCGCAAATGGGTCTTCCAAATGGACAAGGACCCCAAGCATACTCCAAAGTTGTGGCAAAATGGCTTAAGGACATCAAAGTCAAGGTATTAGAGTGGCCATCACAAAGCCCTGACCTCAATCCCATAGAACATTTGTGGGCAGAACTGAAAAAGCATGTGCGAGCAAGGAGGCCTACAAACCTGACTCAGTTACACCAGCTCTGTCAGGAGGAATGGGCCAAAATTCACCCAATTTATTGTGGGAAGCTTGTGGAAGGCTACCCGAAATGTTTCACTCATGTTAAACAATTTAAAGGCAATGCTACCAAATACTATTTGAGTGTATGTAAACCTCTGACCCACTGGGAATTTGGTGAAAGAAATAAAAGCTGAAATAAATCATTCTCTCTACTATTATTCTGACATATCACATTCTTAAAATGAAGTGGTGATCCTAACTGACCTAAGACAGGGCATTTTTACCAGGATTAAATGTCAGGAATTGTAAAAAACTGAGTTTAAAAGTATTTAGCTAAGGTGTATGTAAACTTCCGACTTCAACTGTATCTAACCAAATTGATTAATGGTACACTTACTACTGGTGACAAATGTAATGAGGAATTGATCAAAATAAATGGGCAAAACAATTCACACAATGAAACAACAAATGCTCAAGAATTGGTGGGAGAGAGAGAGACTTGAGAGAGAGACTTGCCTATATCTTCACCCCCCCCCCCCCCCTTATTCTTGTCTCAACATTTTAAATTATACTCAAGACACATTATCTACACACATATTTTAGATGCTTTTTACTGACAGCCGTGACTCAATAATCAGCTAGACCTATTGCCACATGCGCTTCCCAAATGGGCATAGGCCTAATAGCTTGTGATTTTGTAGTAACTTGACAAGAATGCCCACACAGCATTTCTAAATTACTTATAATTTATTTTCAACCTAAGAAATAGAAGGTGTACAGCCATGCACAAATTGTACCAATACAGCCCACTCAACATGAAAGAGTTGCTTTTTACAGATCCGGGTGATGACCTCATCAAAAGGGTAAGGTCACGGTCAATTTCAATGGCAATAATAACCATGCACACATGAATAGCAATCATACTACACTGCGGGTACTGTAAGTACAATACATATTCAGTGTAATTATTTATATAGTGTCCACATTATAACAGATTTGAAACAATCCACAGCTATTTTTTTAAATGAACGAATTATCCTAGATACCTCTGTGGCTAAGTCATGCTTTCTGGTGAAGTATTTTGAATAATATTATTTATTTCCGTATAGACAGGAGTAATTATATAGTTTTGGCAAATGTATTTCAATTTTTTTCCCCTATTGGACCTAGCAATGCCTAGGTATGCCATTCTCTATCATGTTCTATTGGTTTTCATATCAACTTCTTCCATTGTCCAGAAGCCAAAGGCACAATCCTAGTCATATCAGTAACCCATCCTATATCAGCAACCCATCTTAGTCATATTAACAACCCATCCTAGTCATATTAACAACCCATCCTAGTCATATTAACAACCCATCCTAGTCATATTAACAACCCATCCTAGTCATATTAACAACCCATTCTAGTCATATTAACAACCCATCCTAGTCATATTAACAACCCATCCTAGTCATATTAGCAACCCATCTAGTCATATTAACAACCAATTCTAGTCATAATAACAACCCCTCCTAGTCCTATCAACAACCCATCCTAGTCATATCAACAACCCATCCTTGTCAAATCAACAACCCATCCTAGTCATATCAACAACCCATTCTAGTCCTATCAACAACCCCTCCTAGTCCTATCAACAACCCATCCTAGTCATATCAACAACCCCTCCTAGTCATATCAACAACCCATCCTTGTCATATCAAAAACCCATCCTAGTCATATCAACAACCCATCCTAGTCATATCAACAACCCATCCTAGTCATATCAACAACCCATCCTAGTAATATCAACAACCCATCCTAGTCATATCAACAACCCATCCTTGTCAAATCAACAACCCATCCTAGTCATATCAACAACCCATCCTAGTCCTATCAACAACCCCTCCTAGTCCTATCAACAACCCATCCTAGTCATATCAACAACCCCTCCTAGTCATATCAACAACCCATCCTAGTCATATCAACAACCCATCCTAGTCAAATCAACAACCCATCCTAGTCATATCAACAACCCATCCTAGTCATATCAACAACCCATCCTAGTCCTATCAACAACCCATCCTAGTCATATCAACAACCCATCCTAGTCCTATCAACAACCCATCCTAGTCATATCAACAACCCATCCTAGTCATATTAACAACCCATCCTAGTCATATCAACAACCCATCCTAGTCCTATCAACAACCCATCCTAGTCATATCAACAACCCATCCTAGTCATATCAACAACCCATCCTAGTCATATTAACAACCCATCCTAGTCTATCAACAACCCATCCTAGTCCTATCAACAACCCATCCTAGTCATATCAACAACCCATCCTAGTCCTATCAACAACCCATCCTAGTCCTATCAACAACCCATCCTAGTCCTATCAACAACTCATCCTAGTCATATTAACAACCCATCCTAGTCTATCAACAACCCATCCTAGTCATATTAACAACCCATCCTAGTCATATCAACAACCCATCCTAGTCCTATCAACAACCCCTTCTAGTCGTTGCATCTTTTGATTCCCCCTCCATCTAAATTTATAATGAGATTTTCATCTCTTTTAAATATTCATCTCTTTTACATATATCAGGTGTGCTGTTTAGATTGGTGTTTTCCCAGGTGTGTCATTTTAGAATGGTGTTTTCCCAGGTGTGCCTTTTAAAATGGTGTTTTCCCAGGTGTGTCATTTTAGACTGGTGTTTTCCCAGGTTTGCTGTTTAAAATGGTGTTTTCCCAGGTGTGTCATTTTAGACTGGTGTTTTCCCAGGTGTGTCATTTTAGACTGGTGTTTTCCCAGGTGTGCTGTTTAAAATTGTGTTTTCCCAGGTGTGTCATTTTAGAATGGTGTTTTCCCAGGTGTGCTGTTTAGAATGGTGTTTTCCCAGGTGGGCTGTTTAAAATGGTGTTTTCCCAGGTGGGCTGTTTAAAATTGTGTTTTCCCAGGTGTGTCATTTTAGAATGGTGTTTTCCCAGGTGGGCTGTTTAGAATGGTGTTTTCCCAAGTGGGCTGTTTAGAATGGTGTTTTCCCAAGTGAGCTGTTTAAAATTGTGTTTTCCCAAGTGGGCTGTTTAAAATGGTGTTTTCCCAGGTGTGTCATTTTAGAATGGTGTTTTCCCAAGTGGGCTGTTTAGAATGGTGTTTTCCCAGGTGTGTCATTTTAGAATGGTGTTTTCCCAGGTGTGCTGTTTAGAATGGTGTTTTCCCAGGTGGGCTGTTTAGAATGGTGTTTTCCCAGGTGGGCTGTTTAGAATGGTGTTTTCCCAAGTGGGCTGTTTAGAATGGTGTTTTCCCAAGTGGGCTGTTTAGAATGGTGTTTTCCCAGGTGGGCTGTTTAAAATGGTGTTTTCCCAGGTGGGCTGTTTAAAATGGTGTTTTCCCAGGTGTGTCATTTTAGAATGGTGTTTTCCCAGGTGGGCTGTTTAGAATGGTGTTTTCCCAGGTGTGCTGTTTAAAATGGTGTTTTCCCAGGTGTGCTGTTTAAAATGGTATTTTCCCAGGTGTGTCATTTTAGAATGGTGTTTTCCCAGGTGGGCTGTTTAGAATGGTGTTTTCCCAAGTGGGCTGTTTAGAATGGTGTTTTCCCAGGTGTGTCATTTTAGACTGGTGTTTTCCCAGGTGTGCTGTTTAAAATGGTGTTTTCCCAGGTGTGTCATTTTAGAATGGTGTTTTCCCAGGTGGGCGGTTTAGAATGGTGTTTTCCCGAGTGGGCTGTTTAAAATGGTGTTAAGTGGGCTGTTTAGAATGGTGTTTTCCCAGGTGGGCTGTTTAGAATGGTGTTTTCCCAGGTGGGCTGTTTAAAATGGTGTTTTCCCAGGTGGGCTGTTTAGAATGGTGTTTTCCCAAGTGGGCTGTTTAGAATGGTGTTTTCCCAGGTGGGCTGTTTAGAATGGTGTTTTCCCAGGTGGGCTGTTTAGAATGGTGTTTTCCCAAGTGGGCTGTTTAGAATGGTGTTTTCCCAGGTGGGCTGTTTAGAATGGTGTTTTCCCAGGTGGGCTGTTTAGAATGGTGTTTTCCCAGGTGTGCTGTTTAGAATGGTGTTTTCCCGTGAATTCCATTTGAAAATTACATTTAATTGGCTGCTTCATTACATGAGTTGCATGTTCTTTTAAGATGCATTACCATAATCTAAGTGTGATTTCTGTCATTCTGAGCACCGAGGGTGGATGCCCAAATGGATTATGCACCCAATGCTTATAGGTCCGGTAAATTCTCAAATAACGTTGTCCGACGTCACATTTTCCTAATGGATACCGTGGTATAGGGATATCATTGAAACACCTATGTGATTGTGCATTGTGCTTTAAAACTAACCCCAACCAGAGATTTCACTGACCATCGAGCTGGAGAGAATCTAATGTTGTCATGTTGAGCTGTGTTCCAGTTCACACACAGTCACACACTCGAATAGAGAGAGGTCCTTGGGCCATTTCCCCCATTTACATGTTGAATAATGCACCCCAGCAGATCCATTCATGCATATGTTGACTCCCCTTTCCCTCTTCCCCCAAAATCAAATCAATTAGAGCAGAGCCACAGAGAAACCCTCCCCACTCCAAGCTAAAATGGCTGCCTTTAAATGAGGGGCCTTTACAGTAGCCGGGGATCAAATTATTATTAATGAGGAATCTTTCTGCCTCCCCTCCTTCCTTTTCGTCTTCATGTTGTATCCTTTTCTCTCTTATATATTTATTTTTAACCAGAGGGGGCATTTGGTTTCCAGGTCATAGAGAGTTCAAATAGAGCATCAGGGATTGTTCACCACTCTGCCTGCTTTCTGAGATGGGTACGTTATAAGGAGCAGCCAGGGAGAAAGCCCCTTCAATTACACTGATTTATGGAGGACTTTATTGAGCTTATTACTCGTGGACCAAGGATAGGAGTTTTCTGGGCGCTAGCTAGCTTGAAGCTTAATTTACGTGTTGATTACGTGGCAAAGTATGGGAAGCTTGATAAACCAATGTACAGTATCAGATCTCATCCTGTGGGTCATTCATCTGCAATAATTTGAGCTCCATTAGTGCCAATGAACTCTACCTTCTCCTAGTCCATCACTGTAACGTTCGTCGTTGGGAGAAAGAGAGGAGGACCAAGGTGCAGCATGGTAAGTGTTCATAGCGTTTAATGAAGTACTAGAACACTGAACAAAACAATAAATAACAAACGAATAGTCCCGTAAGGTGAATGACAAAAACACTAAACAGGAAATAAGCACCCACCACTCAAAAGTGAAACCAGGCTACCTAAGTATGGTTCTCAATCAGGGACATACCAGGGACGATACCAGGCCAAACACAGAAATCCCAAATCATAGAAAAAAGAACATGGACAACCCACCCAACTCACGCCCTGACCATACTAAAACAAAGACATAACAACAGAACTAAGGTCAGAACGTGACAATCACTCTATTACTATTTCACTTCTTCTCCATGACAACAGTAACAATAACATCAGCAACAATAACAAGAAGAGTTGTTATAGGCCTGAATGGTCTTAATTTGTGGTGAATTTACATAGGACCACATTATTGTACAATTCCATCCTAATCTGTTTTACTGCTCCTTTAGGTAGGCTTGCAGGCTCTGCATATTTTTCTAGCGGACGCCCGGACCACCGTCTTTTTCACACAAACACAGCCTAATGGTAGTACTTTTAATGCAATGTACTATAATGTCTCTGAGCTGCAGGGTAAGCCTTTAAATCTCACACAATTATATAGGACTCATTATGCAATTCAGCAAAGGGGTAATGCTCCAACTTTGTCAAGATAAAACATTGATCTCCACCACCGCTCTGAGGTATAAACACATGTTATTTTCCCCTGGTCCTGCCTCAAACTATTAAGGTGGAGAGACTCAGAGGCATAGTTATTTTCCCCTGGTCCTGCCTCAAACTATTAAGGTGGAGAGACTCAGAGGCATAGTTATTTTCCCCTGGTCCTGCCTCAAACTATTAAGGTGGAGAGACTCAGAGGCATAGTTAAAGGACAACTGTGGAATTTTAGACATCAGCAGAAAAAGTATTCTTCATGGAAAAGAGACCTTGTGTGTTGTTTGTATTATCATGATGGTTTCTCTCCAAATCAGGGTCGGCCCTCCTTAGGCCCAAGGCTTGAGAGAGATTACGGAGTTTTCCACTTGTGGCCATGTTTGTAGCTACCCACTGAGGAGATGTGAAGATACTCTCATGCCTTTGGATATAGGGCAAGTGTATTTATGTAATAGATAGAACCATATCTCTCAAACATTTTGTATCAACCGGGAGGAAAAGAGGCTTTGCACCATTACACCTATAGAGGCTCTTTGATCCCATAATAGTTTTCAGATGCTCCAATCATTTTCAGAAATTTAAATAACACTTAATCTTGTGCTACCCATACACATAAAACCATTCAAATTGAATTTATATTTAAAAATCCATATTTTTTGGTGTTCCTTTTCGTTACACATTTTTACAGTGTATTTTCTCAGACAGGTAGTCATTTTTGATGGTATTATTATTTTATGAAAGAATACATGTGAAACATAACAAGAGTTGTCTCAACAATATGTGGTTCAAACATAAAGCCCAGGGTGAGAGTTGGTTAATACAAGAACTGAAACCATTTCCACAATACTGTAGGATAGGTTCTAATCTCCATTGGTATAAGCAGGACCGCTGTGGCTGAGATTGGCTTAATTGGTTTGGAGGCTCCTGGCCAGGCACACGGTGCATACGTCACATTACAGACATATACTGCCGTATGTGCACTGGGGCATACAACTCTCTGATTGGATGCTGATGAGTACATCCATATGTGTTTTCCTCTCCTCTGTATTTAATTGAGTTGGCAGAACAGGCCTGGAATGACAACAGATATGAAACACATTCCATCCAGACAGCTACCAGAATGGGTTGACTTTTATGAAATGGGATCTCTAACAATTTTTTTCCCTTTTAGGGCTAAAAACATTGGCTCATTTCCTTCCTACATGGATGAGTTCCTCAATTTTACGCCAATCTATGAAGGTAATGCCATGCTGTTTAGACTGCTCAGCTTTCAATATTATTTGCATTATTTACACACGCACGCACGCACACACACACACACACACACACACACACACACACACACACACACACACACACACACACACACACACACACACACACACACACACACACACACACACACACACACAGAGAGAGTGATAGAAAGAGGAGAGAAGAGAGAAATTTAGAAATTACATTGGAATCTACTCCCTGCTCCAGGTAATTACCCAGAGTTCTTAGCCCCAGCCCTTCTGATGAGAAGTGCTCATGTTTATGCACACAGAGAAGATTATGCATTCACAACAGTCAGACCACCGCCGCCGCCACACTTCCTCACTCTGTAATTAGAAAAGGATTAGGCCACCCGCTAAAATGAAAAGAAAACCTTATTTTGAACCATATCCTGCAGCGAACAATATTGTCCATAATACTGTGTGATGTGCTTGTCTGGTGGCCTCTCCTTTTGGTGGGCTAGTGACACAATTTGTAATGATTTGTTCGTTTTTCTCAGAATAGATTCAGGTTGTACATCAGAATGAAAAGTCCCTTTCCAATAAGACAACTTCAAGAAGACAGGACGAAAGTTTACAAAACCGAGTTCTAGAAGAAGTCAGACAGGGCTGGAGGCGATTAGAGGAGAAGTAGAGGTGAATTAATCAAGCTGACAAAGTGAGAAGGCCCAGTACTGACCTCTCCATGGTGTCCTCGCTCCCCATTACCCTCAGAGAGCCACGTGCTCCGGAATGTCACTAATTAAGGATCAGCGGTTCACACGATTGGAGGGGATTGAGAGATGTTAGTCACTGTATCCATCCCTCCCTTAGTCATTGTAATAACTCACTTCTGACACGCCCACGAACAAAGGTGGAAATCCTAATGAGTGTCTATTGATGTCTTTGCTTTGACCTCGTTTAAATTGCTGGACGTCTATGGATGGTGATGATGGCCTATCACTGCTATAGAGGTGGAGAGACACATGCACTGTAAACCCCAATGTGCTGTCATTACTCAAATGTTTTGAGCAAGCCCTGAGTACAGTTACTTAAAGTGATGTTGTAATCATTACAAGAACTGTCACTGTGACCCTGTAATAGGTCCAGATTTGAGTTGTATCAGTTTGAGAAGAAAAAAAATGTAACGCCCCCACTAAGCCACACCTTCAATATAATTCCCCACTTTCCTTTTCAAGTGAATTGTAGTTACCACAGAGACATGGGTGTTAAATTCCTTCATTTTCAGTCATGTGGCCTTCACCAAGTGAGTTCCTAGGTGAATGTTATCGTTATAATTAAATTCTTTATGACAATACATTACATATCTCATAAGGCTTTATTTTGAGGCCTGGCTTTAAACCTAACACAGTGGCCTGAAACTCATGGTTTATACAGGCCACATCAGGCTTGCAAATAAGGTTGCAAAATTCCAGTAACTTTGCCAAAATTCCCAACCGGGAGTTCTGGGAATTTGCCAAAATTTTGCAACCCTACCTGCATGTCACATTATGCTGGTTTGCAAAGTGGAGTGTAATTCTTATTGGAATCCAGCCAGATTTAGCATATCCAACAGTTTATTTTTATTCACCCGCAACCTGCATTGGCTACCTATGCCATTTAAACTGGAACAACCATTTCTGTAACTAACATGTTATTTATTTTGTGTAGCATAAGATTAATCAGTCAATCACATAATGTATATGCAAAAACACAGATTCCCCAAAATCTACCTGCAGTAGGGCATGCTGGGAAATAAGTTAATTTGTTATTATAACTTTTAAAAAATTAGATGTGACTTCTCATTTAATTTTGGATCAGTACCGCATAAACATTTGAAGTAATAATGACTTTTCATTGACTGAGTTCAATTTACTGGAAGTGTTTGAGTTAACAATGCCTTGGGGTTTACAGTAGAAGAAATGTGTTTGTGTGCAGATTAATACCAATTCAGATGTCTTTTTCTTTTTTCCCCCCCTTTGTTATGGTTATATTTCACGTACGTTGCAATTATTAAGAAATCACTGAGGGGGTGCTGTGCTGTATTGTTGTAAACTGTATGCTTGACCACACCAAACAACACATGTTACGCATTAAAATGTTGTAACATAAGATGTTGCAGTTTATAGCCTTGGGCGCAAGCAGGCACGCATGTGCACACACACACACACACACACACACACACACACACACACACACACACACGAGAACACACACACACACGAGAACACACACATATTCATAATCACATCAGCAGTGGAATAGAGGGTTACAATAAAAGGCTGTAATCCATCTGCTGCTTATGGAACCATGAAGAGGTCAGGGTCATGGACTAGAAGAGGCTGCCATTGGAACAGCCTCCAACAGGAAATGGATTTGTCTCACAAATCTAATACATGCAGCACAATCCCATGTGTGTGCTGTGGAGGTCCAACTCTAGAATGACACTGGAGATGGCAGCACAGGACCTGCAGACCCACCTGACCAGATGATAAATGATAACAGGTAAAGAATAGATGGACAGAGGAGGGAAGGTAGACTGTTGTTGTCTACAAGAGTGTCTGGATCATACAACATACATATTTTTCAAAGACAAAACAATTGTCTCTCCCTATTTACAGTACCATCACACCATTGCTATAATCATAATTTTGGAGATTTGGATCATTTTTGCTCTTTGACTATTCTCTGGTCTCACTATCCTTTTAGCTACAATAAACTAGGACTACAGTAGCCCTATGTTGGGCAATGAGAGAAGGTGAAGCACTAATGGCATATAAACGAGAGACCAACACATATTTTCCTCATTAAGGTACAGGAATAAATGCGTCAAAGCATGAAATTAGCAACACACCTGCACCTCGAAACAACCTGATTTGCAAACGAATGATCCGTGCAGAGCGCTAGAAATGCTGATGATTAGAATAATAGGCAGCTTTTGCCTTTTTGCGTTTCCAAGGCGATTCTATTCTGCCCGTAGTGCGAAATTATGTTTTTTTTGTAATTAGTCCTCCTCTACCTTTCTTGTGTTATTGGACTAGCCTACTCTATACTGTAATGTTAATTCATTGGTAATATGCAAAATGGTGTTGTTCCTCTTTACCTCAAATGGTATGGTAATTGGGAGTTTTCCTATTCATGGGAATATTTGGTGGCCATTGTTTATTTTTGCCATGAACTAAATTTCAGTGACCAATAAGATCCTTCAGTTAGTTATTGAGCTTGAATCAAGAAAATGTCAGCCCGAAATAATATTTTACTATACCAAAAAGATACAAGTTATGAAACAATGATGCTATAATTACAACGTTTTTGGTTCCTTTCCTAAGAGCTGTGGTTCATACTGTAGCCCTCTCCAGACGAGAGCCCCTCTCCAGAACCCCATAATGCCCTGAGATGTGATATCTGAGGGAGACTCCTGCTGCATTAGAGCGAGAGCGAGGGTGAAGGAGCAGGCCTTAGTCCTTCCCACAATAAGGAAAAGTCGCACCAAAGACACAAACAATAACCACACTTCCTCCTCACCGGTGCCCTGATGCACCCAAATGTAGAAAAATGACGGGGGGTGACGCTCACCACTGCATTACTTTTGAGTTACGGGGCCATTTGCAATTCAAAGTGTGCAGAATGCTGACCACACCACTACCACCATAGACCCACTGAGACAAATAAGGCTGGGGGCAATTTGCAGCCCCCGACGCTCCGAAAGGCACTTTTGGGCAACGTCATGTAAAAATATGATAAATACCTAAACTAATGAGGTCAAATTTGGTTTTCTGAAAACAAAAATAGAGGTGTGAGGCAAGACTTAACTTCATACGCCAAGGTTGCCTTTGACTTGCTTTGATAGTGTTGGCCTTGAGTTGGCCAAATTATGTATTTGTAAATCAATTATTATTTTTACGTATGAGGAAATATTGGACAGCACCTAATAACAATTTAAGCTAAAGCAAAGTGAATGATTGATTACTCATTGTATTGATTTTTATCGGTGAGGAGAGGACGGAATCTTGATGATTTGCAAGCACACCTGCTTGGGAGTAAAATGAGCAAGAAAAAAAGAATAACCCCCCCAAAAAAACACAGAAAGCTTGAGTTTCTTGAATCATGATCGGACATTATCCCGAAAACATAATCTCATCCGAAACATTAATCAAATAGTCAGACTCCTGTGCAGCCATATGGAGCAGCAGCATGTGAAGTGCGTCCAAACTTGCTGATCCTCAGTAACTGGGCCCAATTAAATGTACTGGCTGCATCCAGCACATCAGGCTGCGCTCCAGCCAGAGAGAAGCACTAGCACAGTATTTCTCCCAGCACCATGCCCAGTCAAAAACAGGAGCACTCCCCTAGCCTCTGATTAATGATGGAGCTGTAGCACTACCAGAGAGGATTCAGGGGGTGATGGGAGAGGGAAGGGCGAAGGGGAATCAGACGGAATTTTAGGGGTTGTCTGGTTATTATGGGCCTGAAAGTTATTGCTTCCTGTTAAATAGACAATTGTTATACGAACCAAGGGGCCATTTGACATTTGATTGTGGTTGGAAAGATATAATTCATTTATATATATATATAATATAAATATGGAAAATATAAACTTTTACTGACATATTGGCCAATTTAATAACTTATACAATTTTACTCACTTATTTGGGATAATCACTCATCACAAAAGAAAGCTGATGGCTAATAATCACGAAGATGCTTTCAGTGGTGTTCTTATTACCACGTCCACAATGGTTCACATGGGTGTGATCTACCCTCAGCTGGGGGTTGACATGCAGTACTTTAAAGCCATGTCTATTAAATACACCTGTATAACCACATTCTGAATAGTACCCTGAGGACCTTGAACATTTTAATACTGGTCTTTAATAGAGCTGGAGCCTCCAGTAATGGAGGAGACATAATGAAACATCCCTACTGCACAACACTTTACTGAGAGCTTCCCTATCACTCACAAACCGCTCTTTCATGTGTTAATGTGGAGGGATTGTACAATATTAAAAGAAAGGACTAACAATGTGTTTTAAAATTGTGATTGCACAGATACTTTCCAAGCATACAGGAACCTTTTGTTGTTTCACGAAATACCCTGCAATGTACCCAAATAACACAGCTATTGCAAGCACTGATTTCCTCGACGAAAAGTTAAATATCCCACTCCACTCTTAGATCGATTTAAACATTTCCCTATCAAAAAACATGCAGACCAGGTGGTCAGTTGTGGTGTGGTCTACACAAGGAATTATTGACGATTTCCAAAGATCACCTATTGCTAAACACATAACCTCTGCATTATAGACCGATAAAGCTGGTTGATTCTGTCTCTTTTTAGTCTAAGTGACCTACTCCAGCTTTGAAGTGCCCTCATATGGAGTGTGTGGTAATCCTCAGTAGCATAGTAACTGTATTGGATTTAACTCCTAGGAAGTGCCTGTGGCTGTTTCATTGATGAGATGCTATTCTTGGTCCTTTGACTGCCTTACTGAGACATTATGGAGCTGGGGCCCAGTCTGGTTGGCTTTGTATCTGTTAAAGAACAGTTAGAGGTCTGGAAGCAGGTTCAAGTACACTCTCGAGTCTAATGGTACTGCTTGGATTGCCAAGGTGCAGACTTCTATATAGGGTCTATGTCTGTTTAGCAATGTGACACCAGTGTAGCTAGCGACTAGCATTAGGCTAATTAATACTAATAGGCGAATACTAACAGGCTAATAGAACACATGATAAGTTATAAAGACACTGCTGTGTGTGTTTCAAATCACATTTAGCTGAGCCTACATGAAGGCCAAATGGACATGTCTGAATCGTGTTACTGTTACTGCCATATCCATACATACGCAGTCACAATATAAAAGAAAAGCAAGCTATCTTAAGACAAAGGGCAAGCTATAGGACCCATTCTGACTTGGAAGTGGTGTCTACCTGTGCAGCCAATAGATTGATTGATTGTCCTCTGCAATGTGAGAAGGAAGAAGCTACTTTCTCATGCAGGTGGATCAATCTGCACTGCAAGGTGAATCTATTGGCGCTAATCACATGGCTAAAGGTGAGGTCCGCCTGCAAAGCTCTCTGATTTGAACCTTGACTAGGGTTGTATTGGAGACATGGAGCAGTTACATGGGCACTTTTAAAACCTTAACACTGAACTTAGTCTGCTTAAAGTCTGGCTACGTCTTGGTCCACTGCCAGGAGTTTACTCGTATGGTATGGACAAAGAAAACAGTTCTATAGAATTATGTGTGTGTTTCTGTCTATAACCAGGTTTCCATCCAACCTTTTTATGCCAGTAAAGTACTGTACATGTCAAATAAAACATTTAATGACAGACCTGGAAACAGCACGTCAGAAAACTTTCCAAATGTCGACAAAACAAAATGATAGACAAGGTGGGATATTTTTGTGTTGGTATTTTAATGACGCGAGAATTACTTGATGCGGAAACATTGATATATTAACTATCATATCAAAGTGAACTTGCGCGATGACATGTGTGTTCCTCCCACTACGACTCTGGAAAGCATGCAGTTTATTAGGCTACAGATAAAATAAGTTATGATGAACTTCACAGGGTGGTGAAAACGCACGGTGCTTGATGCTCCTTTCCAATAAATATTGAAGGTCTTATTCTGGTGATGCCTCTCCCTATTTTTTCCCTGCCCCGCTACAAAGTTTCTCCCTGCAGGCAGTCACTGAGTCCGAGGTGCTAAAGGAGAACCAAGTATTATTATTCATATCTCGGAGCCATTTGCTTTGTTATAGTCTAACGTTAGCTAGCTAACAATGAACCTGGTTGGTTAGCTACCTGCAGATTCATGCAGGGTAGTAACATCATGTTTGGGATCATGGTCCATTGTTTATCTATCTAGCTAGCTACATGTCTTAACAAAATACTCCACTATGCAAGTATCCATTTCAATAGAATGTCACTGCAACAACTATTAATAGAAGTAGCTGGTAAATTCACTCTGGCTATCGACTCCAATTTCAGAGCACGGGTAAGATAGTCAAGCTAGCTACATTTTCAGACATTACACATTTCTAATTTAGACAGAATTCATTTTAATTTCAAGTTAAAGTGCACTGTTAGCTAGCTAGCTAATGTTAGTTGGCTGGCTCGCTAGCTAACGTTATGTGTATGATCTTATTATTTGTATCTCAGAGACATTTGCTTTGCTAGTTATAGCCTAATGTTAGCTAGCTAATATTGAACCTGGTTGGTTAGCTACCTGCAGATTCATGCAGGGTAGTAACATCATGTTTGGGATCATGGTCCATTGTTTATCTATCTAGCTAGCTACATGTCTTAACAAAATACTCCACTATGCAAGTATCCATTTCAATAGAATGTCACTGCAACAACTATTAATAGAAGTAGCTGGTAAATTCACTCTGGCTATCGACTCCAATTTCAGAGCACGGGTAAGATAGTCAAGCTAGCTACATTTTCAGACATTACACATTTCTAATTTAGACAGAATTCATTTTAATTTCAAGTTAAAGTGCACTGTTAGCTAGCTAGCTAATGTTAGTTGGCTGGCTCGCTAGCTAACGTTATGTGTATGATCTTATTATTTGTATCTCAGAGACATTTGCTTTGCTAGTTATAGCCTAATGTTAGCTAGCTAATATTGAACCTGGTTGGTTAGC
Organism: Oncorhynchus mykiss; assembly: GCF_013265735.2. NCBI lineage: Eukaryota > Metazoa > Chordata > Actinopteri > Salmoniformes > Salmonidae > Oncorhynchus > Oncorhynchus mykiss. The sequence goes on along the minus strand of NC_048590.1, from coordinate 30,691,080 downwards.
TACCTGCAGATTCATGCTGAGTAGTAATGTCATGGGTTGGAATTATGGTTCATTGTTTAGCATGTTTACATGTCTTAACTAAAGACTCCACTATGCAAGTAACCATTTCAATAGAATGTCACTGTGACAACTGTTGATAGGCATAGATGGGAAATTCGCCCAGGCTATCTACTCCGATTTCAGAGCACTTTCGTCTGAGTGTGCCAGAGCGCAGAATTACTGGCGAATTTATGAACGCTCAATACCCGTTGAATATGGCAACGTTGGCAAAAAAGCTCAAATTGTTGCCAGCAGCACAGTTGCAGTCACCAACACCCTGGATAACATAAAAACAGGCTAACCAGCTATCCTAGGGAGAGGAAAATGGACAGCTGTTCTCTCATTTGTGTCGAGAAGTAGCTAGCAAGCTAGCCAACATTAGCCAGTTAGCTTGGGTGCTTGACTGATGGTGTTAGTGCAGAACGCTCGGCTCAACCCTTAAAGAGATGGGTGGGGCTAAAGCTTAAGAGGATGTGAACGACACTGAATGGGTGTAGACAAAGAGCTCTCCAGTAGGTACCAAAACATTCAAAAGCCATTTTCTAAAAAGTGAGGTTACAAGTTTATCAACTTTCAAAGCAGAATTACTTTCCCATTGTTCCTCATATGCTGTATACAATATACCATTTTGTAGCTCTGTGTCTCTGCTTTTATCCACTGTAAAAATAAAAAAATGTTGCTACGTAAGACCGTATCAAGGCAATCGGTCACAAATGGCTTGCACAATATTAGACTTTATTTGTTGAGTGACAACCAACATTATTTTCTAGGTGATTTTTTTAATGTCAAATAGCTGTTTAAAATGGTGTTATACCAGAATAAAAGTAGAAGAGATAACTCTTATCTGGCTATAGGTAGGCTACATGCTGATCGAGGCTTATGTTAGATGATATTTTTTATTGTTCAGATTCACCATCAGCAATAGTTTTGGTAACTTAGCTTGAAACAATCAGTTGACTACCAGTTGATACCTGGCACCTACTTCGTTCAAATGCACTTAAATCTTTTGTCTTGCCCATTTACTCTCTGAATGGCACACATACACAATCCATGTCTCAATTGTCTCAAGGCTTAAAAATCCTTCTTTAATAACCTGCCTCTTCCCCTTCATCTACACTAAACACAGGCTACCTGGGGCGATAAGTAGCCAAGTGGTTAGAGTGTTGGGCCAGTAACTGAAAGGTTGCTGGATGAAATCCCTGAGCTGACAAGGTAAAAATCTGTTGCTCTCCCCCTCAACAAGGCAGTTAACCCCACTGTTCTCCAGTAGGCTGTCAATGTAAATAGAATGTGTTCATATCTGACTTGCCTAGTTAAATAAAACAACATACTACATCACGCACAGCCTTTTATCCGCAACAAGTCAATTTGTTGGAAACACATCTCTGGTGGGAAAATTCACATATTGTTTTTATGCCTGATTTTAAGAGTATTCACATAAAAATGTGTCGGCAATTGGATGGAAACCTAGCTTACATTAAAGGAATTAGTGTGTGTTTATTATTGCTTGTGCTAACAGTTGATTATATCCGAATATAGAGCACACCCTCACAACTGTGTGGCTTTTCGATTCAATTCACAGAAATAAATATACAGTGCCTTGCGAAAGTATTCGGCCCCCTTGAACTTTGCAACCTTTTGTCACATTTCAGGCTTCAAACATAAAGATATAAAACTGTATTTTTTTGTGAAGAATCAACAACAAGTGGGACACAATCATGAAGTGGAACGACATTTATTGGATATTTCAAACTTTTTTAACAAATCAAAAACTGAAAAATTGGGCGTGCAAAATTATTCAGCCCCCTTAAGTTAATACTTTGTAGCGCCACCTTTTGCTGCGATTACAGCTGTAAGTCGCTTGGGGTATGTCTATCAGTTTTGCACATCGAGAGACTGACATTTTTTCCCATTCCTCCTTGCAAAACAGCTCGAGCTCAGTGAGGTTGGATGGAGAGCATTTGTGAACAGCAGTTTTCAGTTCTTTCCACAGATTCTCGATTGGATTCAGGTCTGGACTTTGACTTGGCCATTCTAACACCTGGATATGTTTATTTTTGAACCATTTCATTGTAGATTTTGCTTTATGTTTTGGATCATTGTCTTGTTGGAAGACAAATATCCGTCCCAGTCTCAGGTCTTTTGCAGACTCCATCAGGTTTTCTTCCAGAATGGTCCTGTATTTGGCTCCATCCATCTTCCCATCAATTTTAACCATCTTCCCTGTCCCCGCTGAAGAAAAGCAGGCCCAAACCATGATGCTGCCACCACCATGTTTGACAGTGGGGATGGTGTGTTCATGGTGATGAGCTGTGTTGCTTTTACACCAAACATAACGTTTTGCATTGTTGCCAAAAAGTTCAATTTTGGTTTCATCTGACCAGAGCACCTTCTTCCACATGTTTGGTGTGTCTCCCAGGTGGCTTGTGGCAAACTTTAAACAACACTTTTTATGGATATCTTTAAGAAATGGCTTTCTTCTTGCCACTCTTCCATAAAGGCCAGATTTGTGCAATATACGACTGATTGTTGTCCTATGGACAGAGTCTCCCACCTCAGCTGTAGATCTCTGCAGTTCATCCAGAGTGATCATGGGCCTCTTGGCTGCATCTCTGATCAGTCTTCTCCTTGTATGAGCTGAAAGTTTAGAGGGACGGCCAGGTCTTGGTAGATTTGCAGTGGTCTGATACTCCTTCCATTTCAATATTATCGCTTGCACAGTGCTCCTTGGGATGTTTAAAGCTTGGGAAATCTTTTTGTATCCAAATCCAGCTTTAAACCTCTTCACAACAGTATCTCGGACCTGCCTGGTGTGTTCCTTGTTCTTCATGATGCTCTCTGCGCTTTTAACGGACCTCTGAGACTATCACAGTGCAGGTGCATTTATACGGAGACTTGATTACACACAGGTGGATTGTATTTATCATCATTAGTCATTTAGGTCAACATTGGATCATTCAGAGATCCTCACTGAACTTCTGGAGAGAGTTTGCTGCACTGAAAGTAAAGGGGCTGAATAATTTTGCACGCCCAATTTTTCAGTTTTTGAATTGTTAAAAAAGTTTGAAATGTCCAATAAATGTCGTTCCACTTCATGATTGTGTCCCACTTGTTGTTGATTCTTCACAAAAAAATACAGTTTTATATCTTTATGTTTGAAGCCTGAAATGTGGCAAAAGGTTGCAAAGTTCAAGGGGGCCGAATACTTTCGCAAGGTACTGTATGTATGTGCATGTGTGATGGTGTAGACTTATAGAGATACTGTATGTTACTCTTCATGTTTCAGACATGTTTGAACCTAGAAAATAAATAGCTAATATTACCTTTGGCACAGAACAGAAACAAATATTGTTTTGGTGAAAACAGCAGATTTTAAGGACTTAGCTGCTCACGACAAATGACTGAACCACATAACTGCAGACAATTATCCCAATATCCAAAATATTTAGCAACTCAGCATTTCATTAAGGTCCTGCTCATATTTTCTTTAAAGTCCCTTTGATTGTGTTTGACTTGAGCAATAACCAAACCCGTTGGACCGCAGTCTATCTGTGCTCGCCTGTAACTCAAACCAACACTGCTCACGTTCAGTGCGGCATCTGGCTTTCACATTCCATTTGAGGCTGGCTTTTTGAGGTGCCTCTCAAATGTGTTAGAATTAAATTAAAACCTGCCTAGGCGAACTGGACATTTTCCAAGACTGCATTTCACACACCATAAACACTAGAGAAATGTTTAAACATATCATATCCTAAAAGGCTGTAGCCAGGCTTTTCAGATTTTCCAGGCAGCATCGTGCGTTTAAAGATCCTTCTCAAAAAATAACAAGCTGTTTTGCATTTGAAGGAAAAAAGGAGGCACTGAATTCCCCTGAATTTATGGTTGTGGAAATCAAAAATTCAATGTTTTCTTATTTTACATCTTCACAATATTTTAAATTGACTTTAAGATTGCTTCATTCGTGCAGGCTAGATGACTGCAATGATTAAAATCCACACAAATATGAAAATGTAGATTTGTCTCATAGGAAAGTAATTGAGATGTAAATGCAGAGTTAATGTATACAGTAGTCTGACTTCCTTGCATATGATCCAGGACCCTGTTATTGGAACATTGTCATAATCCTCTGTTTCAATTAACACCACAGCTTACACTGCACACCAAACATCTGATTACATTTCTTCAGCTTGTTTATGCTATGTACAATTCAATCAGATGAACTAGACGATAGTGGGAGAAAACAAGATTAGCAACACAGCATCTGCAAAACCGCCGTAGGTGTTCACACACAATGTATTCATGTAAAACCAAAAATGACTAAACAGGAAATGTCCACGAACCACAAAGCACAGAATGTTTTGAGGTACATTTCTCAACAGAGAGGCCCCGATCTGGCATCCAAATCCTCCAAATCCATTCCTAATGTCGTAATATCAAATAGGGTTATCAAATTGAGGTTCACATCAGGTTTGCCCTCTGGCAAAGTCCTGAAAACAAATGCTTCCTAAGCCCCAAAGTCCATGTCAAATAATCGCAAGCCGTTTTACAGTAAAACCATAGTCTCGTCTGCGACTCAAGGAAAACTGGTGTACGATATGTGAGCAGATATGATTATATAACACAATAAGATAACTAATCTGTTTAAACTAAGCAGGGGGGACAGAGAGCCCATTGAGAACCATGGCCCGTCTTATTATTCCTCTCCAAATCTAATCCTGTCGGACAATAAACAACATCAATGCTTCTAATAGGATTAAAGGCCTGTGAAATATGTCTGGAAGGGAGGAGAGAGAATAGAAAGACTATGTTACTTAAGCAGGGTTAAACACACAAAGGCAAGCATCCGTAGAAAGTGAGTGTGAGGCTCTCGGCTGGAGGTGTCCACGCCCAGTGGTTCTCCAAATAGAGGCTCATGGATAACACCTCGGCTTGGCTGGGTCAGGGCTAAACACTGGCATGTGGCTTGAAATATCACTGCAGGGTTTACTTGGTGGGTCACTAGAACATTCCTGAAGATTCAAAAGGGTCAAAACACAGAAAGGGTCAGTGTTTTATGGGCAAATAGTAGGAAAATCATCTCTTATTTTTCATGTGAACAAATGTTTGTTTTTTTACTTGCCCTGTTATCAAACTGACTTCAATACATGTCATTATTTGTGTATTTGTAACTTCACACAACTGCCACTTTACAGTACAGTGTTGGTTGTGGACATATTCCCATATTTGCCTTGGCAGTAGACCTGCTTCACCATGTGAGGTTATGTACTCTGTGGATTGGTCCAGAACTACTGACAGCCAGCAGTATGCGGATACTGTCATATTTACACACATTGGAATAGTGTGTAAGTAAAGTAACCTTTTACAGTTAGCAGGAAAGATAAAGCTGAAAGCATAAATTAAAGAAAGAGAGAGTACAACAATAATTCTAGCTGTCACTTTATATTAGGGCAGATATTACTCCACAGTACACACACACACAACACTTCCCTGTAGTGGAGTACAGACCAGGCCAGGGTGTGTGATAAACGGTCTCGTGCCTCCCCTCCACAGGACCACCTACCCAGCCTGGAAAACAGGTCACGCACCTGGAAGTGGTCAGGGTGGCTAACGCTAACAAACTATGGGTGATTAAGAGTGGCCTTTAGCCAAGACCTGGGCCAACACCACCAGGGCCAAGAGGAAGGGAGGTGTGTGTGTGTTAGGAGGGGAGGGGGGATCGGGGAGAGTTGATATATTCACAGATCACCCCTCAACCCTTACCTACCACCTTTGAAATACCCGCTCACCCACAGACTAACTCCTGTTTGCCTAGGGGATACAGAGCCAAGATGAGGAGGGATACAGAGCCAAGATGAGGAGCGATACAGAGCCAAGATGAGGAGGGATACAGAGCCAAGAGGAGGAGGGATACAGAGCCAAGATGAGGAGGGATACAGAGCCAAGATGAGTAGGGATACAGAGCCAAGATGAGGAGGGATACAGAGACAAGAGGAGGGATACAGAGCCAAGATGAGGAGGGATACGGAGCCAAGATGAGGAGGGATACATCCCTAGTGTCATTACAATAGTATTGACAAGTAATATCCTGGATGAATTCACATTCTGTGAAGTACATGACAGTAAGAAAGGAATACCATATCAGTTCTTTAAAATCACATATGATATGATATGAAATAGCAGCTTTCCACACTTTTCCACAAGGTATAATAGACAACCCCCCCCCATGTCAAAAAAGCTCCAAACTAAATGTACTGTGCTCAATGACTTGTTTCCTCCCCCAGGGTGATTCCTTATGTTCTCCACTGGAAGTCAACAATGGATGTACAGTATGTGAAGGTCTGCCATTCCTGTGGTGTGGAGGAGTGCTCAGATGATTGAGGCTCTGACTGAACACACACACCCAGTCACGCATAGACATACACACACAAAAATGCACGTGCACACACACACATGCACACACAACAGCCCCCCCCCCTCCTTGGGGCGACTCGCCACTCTAAACTCCCATGACCTGCTCTTCAATACCCGTGATATGATTACCATTAGGGCTTTCCCTGCCAAGAGGAGGAAGGGAAGACCCTGCATGTGTGAAATATATGCTCCTCTCGTGGACATTCACCCTCTACTGAGTTAAATCCACAGGCGTTACACTATGGAACCTATGTAATACAAGGGAGTCTTATCCCTTGCACTTTAGTAAATCCTGCCACTTGCATAGGAGTTATATTATCTGCCATCCAAGCCCCTCTGGTATTTTCTGTGCAGGTTGTGTTCTGCAACAAAGAGAAAGAGGGATGAGTTGGAAAACAGAGGAAAGATTGCCTTTCAGTTTTTTGGACGGTGGACAAACATGTTTCCAATTGTTTGTGCTGTAGATCACATTGTGCTCCACAATGCCTCCCCTCCAATCAACCTGCAGTCTACTGACACCTCCCACTGTGACACATTCATTATAAGTTCCTTTATACAGGCCTATCCCTGGCCATGAATACATAATGCCCAAAATGAGTCATATTCACAGAACCGATGCCCAGCAGTGAATAAATACAAGCTATCCATCACACACGAACCGGTGAAAAATGTATGTGAGTCCACAGAGGCTGGAGAGGGAGGGGGAGGAGGGGGTCTGGGGTAGGGCTAGCCAAAGGGGTGACGGGAAATTATTAGGCTTTATTTTAAGAAAGTGGGTGGGCAAGGATGATCACAATGCCACACTAACGTCCTCCATGGCTGAAGAGAGAGGGAAAGGCGGCAGCTAAAGCATATGCATCAGATGCATTTCAACCTGCAAAAACATGTTGATAAATACATGCTTGATATATACATGCTTGATAAATACATGTTTGATAAATACATGCTTGATATATACATGCTTGATAAATACATGCTTGATAAATACATGCTTGATATATACATGCTTGATAAATACTTGATAAATACTTGATAAATACTTGATAAATACATGCTTGATAAATACTTGATAAATACATGCTTGATAAATACTTGATAAATACTTGATAAATACATGCTTGATAAATGCTTGATAAATACTTGATAAATACTTGATAAATACATGCTTGATAAATACTTGATAAATACATGCTTGATAAATACTTGATAAATACTTGATAAATACATGCTTGATAAATACTTGATAAATACTTGATAAATAGTGCATAAACTCTTGGAAATAATTAATTGCATGAAGAAATATTCATGGGAATATATCATAAAAAAAAATAACAGCAATAGTTATTTGTTTAGAAAGAGTCAAGGATATGGGGCAGCAGGGTAGCCTACTGGTTAGAGCGTTGGACTAATAACTGCAGGGTTGCAAGTTCAAACCCCCGAGCTGACAAGGTACAAATCTGTCATTCTACCCCTGAACAGGCAGTTAACCCACTGTTCCTAGGCCGTAGCTCCCGTCTTTGTTTGTTCGCTGTTGCGAGCAGGCTAGTCTTCTTCGCAATCAACTTGTCTGCCAGGGAAATTGATGTGAAGAAGTTGTCCATGGTCACATTTCTGCCTTTGCCCATGTAAGGCTCCACGAGTCTCAATACCACAGTCTCAGACAGTCGCTCATCCGCTGGCCTGGTTTCAGCTTTCCCCAGATTTGGAAAGCCATTGAGCAAATACTTGGTTTCGACATCGGTGAAAACTTAACTGAAGTCACATGCAGCATTATCAGTGTCCATCTTGTTTCTATCGCCCATTCATCCATCGACGATAGAATAGCAGATTTTAATTTGACATTTATTATGTTACTTGTTTTTTCTTAGTAGCCAGAGCAATTCTGCCGCGCGCGTGGCCATGTGCTGGACAGCACAAATATTCTTGGAAAAACTTACATTTGGAAAAAGAGCTGCACCTCTTGAATTTTGAGAGTTATTTGACAAAGGTACCATAGAAACTTCAGAGTATGCTCTTTCAGATACTGTATAGAAATCACAACGTTTTACCTGCGTGTGAGTCGGAAAGGAGGATTTGATAAAGCCATGCTCATGTCCTTGCATCTGTCAATTACAAGATGCGGCCATCTTTCAAGTACAATTTAACAAATTATAGGCTTAATATTGTCACTCATCAGATTATTGTCAATTTAATCTTGTCCATCTTGTTCATTGCAGTCAAATTATTAAAATGATAGCCAACGCTGATAAATAGACGTAACACAAAGTCATCATTACATTATTGTTGTTCTAAATTAAATCAACCTCTTCACCCTCCTTTCCATTGAGTTAGGCCTCATTTAAATTACATTATGAAGTAACTTGCACAATTATCGGCCATTCATCCATTTGTCATGGAGGATAGAGAGACGCATTAGAACCTGGCTGGGTACCAACGTTCTACAGCACATTGTCTTTGTGGATTAAGTTAGGAAGAGGTGTGAAAAAATACTTTTCAGTTTGTGACGTCAAAGTTCTGACAAATGAGCAGTGTAAAATACAAACATTTAGGAAAAGTCCGGGAAGGAGCAGTACATAACTTTTTTGGGGGGGTGATTTTTTTTGTAAAATCAAATGTCTATGTTGGCCTATGGCGGTTTTAATGTTAAGGCCTCTGTGTGTGTGTGTGTGTGTGTGGTGAAACACATTCCCAAAGACGTGGAAACATGCACTGGAACAAAGGAGGCCATTTGTCACTGCTGTCCCTGTGGGGGGAATTGCTACAGTTTCAAAAATGGTCCTGCTGAAACGTTTCAGATGTCTGCGTAATGACAGCCTATGAAATCTAAGCTGTCTATAAAGTCATCTAATCAGAAATCAAGCCACATAATTGGCTGTGTTCCTACAATAGGAAGCAGTTGAGGTTATAGTAAGTGGAACTTCCATAACAACATGTAATAGAGGGTCCTAGAGGTTCAGAGGTGCCCTATTTGGAATAAAAGCTGTACTTTATTAATTCATCTGAACTGTCATAATCCTCCTTCTTTTCTCCCTGCCTTGAAAGACAACCTTTCAACCTGCCTTTAGATGAGTATTCACTGTCAGGAATACAAGTTCATCCATGCATTGTATCTTCTCACCTCTCTGGTTAGTTGTTACGTATAGCTTACCTGCCTGGTGTAATGTTCTGACATTCCAGAATCCAATTGTCACTCTTGACATGAGCTGTAGCAGACAGAAACTCAGGTGAGTTTAACACCGGGGATTCATGGGCATCTGTTTAGGGTTGTCTGTTTGGCTTAGACCTGTGGAGGAGAATGAACCAGGAGGTCCTCAGCAGTGTTGTCACGCCCTGTCTCTGATTGGGAACCATACTTAGGCAGCCTTTTCCCACCTGTGTGGGTAGTTGTTTTCTGTTTAGTGTTCTGCACCTGACAGGACTGTTTCGGTTTTCCCTCTTGGTTTATTTTGTTCAGAGTGTTTGTTGATCCAAAAGCATTATGAACACTTACCACGCTGCGCTTTGGTCCAATCCTTCATACAACGACGACCGTTACAAGTGTGACCAGAAGAAGAACATAAAGATTTAAAGACATAAAAGCCATGCACTGGATTACTGTACAACCCACATGGAAAAAGAACACAGGAGACCAAAAACCTACTGAAGACCCCACTCTGCAAGAACTGAGTAAAGCAGGGATCTCCTGGGAAGAGGCAAAAACCTACTGAAGACCCCACTCTGCAAGAACTGAGTAAAGCATGGATCTCCTGGGAAGAGGCAAAAGCCCTTGAAGAGAAGAGGGTGAGGTGGAGAGATATGGTGGACACCCGATGCTTCCAAAAAGCCCAAGATGACTAAACCAAAGTAAGTCATCCCTACATTTCCCCATCCTTTTCCATCCTCATCATCCTTAAAGCATACACTACCCATCCCCCTGTACTGCAAACAGCCCACTACTTCTCTCCATCACTCCCCGGCCTACTTACCGCCACCCCACTACTCCGTCCTGCTTCATCCATCTATTTGGCCAATACATCCCCACCCAGCCCCACCAGAGCTGCTTCTCCATCTCTCTGTTAATGCTCCTCCTGCTCTTCATGTCTGTTAAGTCAGCATGACATTTTATGACACCTGGTTATTAAAAAACTGTTTCTATTATGTGCAAGGGGAAGTGGAAATAGCTATGCTCAGACAAGGTAATTAGGGGCGAGCAGGAGAGGGGATATTTATGAATGCAGTGGGAGAGCAGAGGGAGAGAGCAGGGGAATTGGTGGGTAATGTCCTGCTGTCAGTAACACTTTTCCCCTTAACTGCTAACACAACACAGTTAACGTGGGAATGGCTCGAAATCTCATTTGTAATTCACGTTTCCAATGAATCATTTCACATTCATTTCGCTCATTTGTGAGTTAAGTGAACGATGCACCTTACGAGGCTTCTATTCATGAAAGTAGTGCTACTAATGTTTAGGGGAAACAGGATCTACATTTGATTCGGCCTGAACAAAAACAACAACTAGGAAACACAATCACATTTAAAGATGTTGTATTTCTAGGCTAACTGTGCAAAACAGACACGTGTGTGTCTTCACCCTTGCTCATAATCAGTAGAATTACATTGTGATGGCGACAAATATCAAATAGGACTAATGTATTTCCCTCAACAGACAACATTCACAGGCAGACAGAACCATGCATCTTATACGTGCAGATTTACTTCAATGTCCAACAAACAACCAAGAGAAAATGGTTTTGCAATATCCTGCTTCGTCAAAAACGACATTCGCTTTTTACAGGGTGTGTTTGGCGCCATTGGCAAAGTCCCGTAGATCTCCAAAGCAGCTACATTATAAACCCATTCTGTTATAGACCCCTGATGTGGTCTGATGTGGTCTGTGTATCTGGTTCTGATATTTGGTGCTGAACGTTGATCCGCTTAGTGACCACAAACCGAGAAAAATAATCTTCATAGAAACCAAAACTGCAATAGTAAGTTGACTTAACCGGACTTGAATAACATGAAAGGAAAGGCCCACTATTTTATGCTGTTCAAAGGCAAACAAGTGAAATAATTGTTGATCAATGTGTGCTGGCTCATCTGTGTTGACTTAGTTCACGAACACACACACACACACACACACACACACACACACACACACACACACACACACACACACACACACACTAACACAAGTTAGTCTTGGCTCTGTAGATCTGTATGGTCAGAGTTGTGGCTTTTGGCTGTGTCTAGCTGCACTGTGTCAATCCAACAAGCATGTTCACAAGCATTCAACAATATCTCTGGGCCATCCCCAGTAGACTTATAGCTGTTCGGGTGGTGCTCGGTGGTCGTCGTCACCGGCCTACTAGCCACCACCGATCCCTTTTCCTTTTTCTGTTTGTTTAGTCTTATTAGTTACACCTGTGTCTAATTGTGTTTTCCTGATGTGCTTCCTTATTTAAGCCTAGTAAACCCACCCTTGTTTTGTGTGGGATTCATTTTGTGTTACGTGTTGTGTCATTGGGTTTGTTAGTGCTCCGGACCGTGTACCCTGTGTTTTGGGTTGGTATTTTGGTGCCAGATTAAAGTGCACTTTTCCCTTTGGAACTCTCTGCTCTCTGAGCCTGATTCTTACCTCACACACCCAGTCCAGAGAGAGAGAGAGAGAGAGAGAGAGACTCAACTGAAGTCTTGGTTGAGAAACTTAAGATCAGATGTCATAGAGATGTATCTGCCTGCACAAGAAGAAAATACCAGAAATTATTACTTGCACTGTATTTATTGAACACAATATTTTTTCAGAAAACCGTCTCAGTCCACAGTATTTCACATGCAAAGAGATGCAAAGAGTTAAGAATGTTGTTTATATCAGTTCCATCCAAAATGGTTTCAGGTTGAGTGGCAGGAAGGAATTTAATGTGACACCTCTCCCTCTTCCATCTGTCATAGTGTGGCTTTGGAGGGAAAATGTTCAGCGCTGCACCTCCACAGAGAGACATCCTCTCCTCTCCTCTAACTGCCTCACAATCAGTCCTCTGTTCCAGGCACAGGGTGGCTCCTACTCCATCCAACTATGAAAACAACCTAAGCTCACGCATACACTCAATCACACACACACACTCCTCCCACGGTCCTCAACCCGTTTCCAAAACCACCGCTCAACCGCGGTGCAACAGGACCTACAGGGAACCTAACCCCGCTCCTGCCACTTACCATTACTCCCCTGGCCTATCTGCCCCATTGAAAACACCTGTGTGTCTCTTGTCTGTCTGTCTGTCTGTCTGTCTGTCTGTCTGTCTGTGTGTGCGCGTTTGAAGCACAGGCCATAATGTGGATGTAAATTTGGGTCTGCCGACACACTCCCTCCATTTCTGGGTGTGATTGTGCATACATAGTTCAGCTTCATCAAAGGGCTGAGGGGGTGGGCTGGGTACACCATCCCCCCTCCCCTCCATTCCTCTCCTACCTTTTGCTTTTTTTCAGGTCTATTTACACAAGCTGTGGAGTTGAAAGATCTTGACGTAGCTACGCTCTGAATATTTATGCCCGGCCATGTTAATAATGTAGCTACAATCAAGGAGCCATCAAGTATCACTACAGGACAGAATACATTGGCTCTCAGTAACTACAGCCAGACTAGCCAGCCTTCCTGGTGCCATCAACACTACGGCAGCTCCACCACCAGATTAGAACAGAGAGGGGTAAAGATCACCTGGAGAGAGAATAACAACCTTCTCCCATTGTCTGTGATGACACCTAATGCATAATGATGAAAATGTTCTGCCACGGTTACATCTTTGACAAGGTAACATCTTTGCTCCAGTGTAAGAGGCCCATGAGCCAACATATGGTTTGGTGAATTGTGGTCGACATTGACATATTGCATGTGGAGCTGGAGCGGGACTCAAATCAAGAGGAGGCTCATCCAAACCACTTACTCTATAGATCATCAGAGACAAGAGAGCTCTCCCCTCTGCTAGTAGGATCTCCCACAGTGAGGCTAGCTCTGTTACAAAGGAACATAGGAGGAGAGTGTGTGTAAGGGGTGACAGGATGAGTGTGTGTGTGTGTGTGTGTGTGTGTGTGTGTGTGTGTGTGTGTGTGTGTGTGTGTGTGTGTGTGTGTGTGTGTGTGTGTGTGTGTGTGTGTGTTATTGTACAGGGACCCTCAGAGTTGGCTTAATAGGTCTTTCTTAGACCACACACACGTACACAAGCACACACATACCGGTATACACACACTTAAACACACATACACATTTAGACACACACACACCAGCTGGCACAGGCCAAAACACACAGGGCTTCAATGTTGCCATATCCCTTTTCAGCGACAGAGAGAGGCCAAGCAAGCCTCAACATTTTCCACGGCTGGGTGCCCTGGCTAAACGCTCTCAGAAGTGACGTCTCTTTGATGAGCTGTGTTAAGTGATATAATAATCACAGTGTGCCTAGCGCTAGCTAGCAGTGTAGTGCTATACACTAGTTCCATGATGCCCTGCCAGGCCTATACCCTCAGGGGAGCTCAGCCTAAATAAACAGATCTCATTTCTAAAGGCAGAGACTGGTAATGAGGCTACTGCCAGCCAGAACCCCTCTCCTCCTCTATTCCTCCTCTCCCCTCTCCTCTCCTACGCTAAAGTGTTCTTCCTGTTAACATTCATGCTCCACAACAGCCGTATCATTGCTGTTGGAGGGGGTTCTGAAGTTTACGCTAGCTGCCTCCGACGAAGGCCGTCCGCTTTGTGTCACTGCTATGTTCCAGACAGACAGACAGCCGGGAGGGCGGGCGGGTCACTGTTATGTTCCAGACAGACAGACAGCCGGGAGGGCGGGCGGGTCACTGCTATGTTCCAGACAGACAGACAGCCGGGAGGGCGGGCGGGTCACTGTTATGTTCCAGACAGACAGACAGCCGGGAGGGTGGGCGGGTCACTGTTATGTTCCAGACAGACAGACAGCCGGGAGGGCGGGCGGGCGGGTCACTGTTATGTTCCAGACAGACAGACAGCCGTGAGGGCGGGCGGGTCACTGTTATGATCACACACATGCACACATAGAGGCATGCGTGCCAAATGCTTTGATCTTTCACTGATGTCTCTCCACCACCATCAGTCACTATTGACCTGCACCTAAACTACACCATGCATATCAATAATACACATGGTTACACTCACATACACAAATACACCACCCCAGACCCAGATATAAGCCTACTGTACCCCACTCTCTCTTTCCTCTCCCAGCTCAAACTCTACAGTGGATTGATAAACTTGTCAGGCTGATCAGGGGCTCAGAGATTGAAATGTCTTAATATCAAGTCACAAACAAATGAAAATGATGTTGTGGTGCATCGCTTCCAATACTGACATGTACATATAGAGTACTCATCTCTCACCATCTCTCTCTCCTTTTCTACCTCTCCCTCTCCTGCCACCTGCTCTCCCTCTCCACCTCCGTCTGTCTGGATGCATGATGTTACCATTTCCTCCTTGATAATAAATACCTGAATACAGTCCTTCCTGTTTATATTCATGTTTTATTTAGTGTTTTGTATTATCATAATCAAAGTACCAATAAAAATAACAAAGTAGAATAAAATATACATATCAAGTGTCAGGGTAGTTCTGTAACCTGTCCCACGTGGAATCTTGATGTTAACAAACAAATTAGCATTTAAATGAGTCCTGCATTTTATCCTTCAAGGTTATGTTATGGATATTCAATTAGGGGGTGTGTGTGCGTGTGTGTGTGGTCTATATGCTTCCAACTGACTGGTACTCCAGAGAGGTTTTATAGTAGGGGTTGTGTAGGGAGGGGATGAAAGAGTGGGGTCGGTGGGTGTGTTTGTGCGTGTCTGCGTGTCTCTGTGTGTGTGTGTGTGTGTGTGTGTGTGTGTGTGTGTGTGTGTGTGTGTGTGTGTGTGTGTGTGTGTGTGTGTGTGTGTGTGTATGTGTGTGTGTGTATGTGCGTGCGTATGAGTGTGTGTGTGTGTGTGTGTGTGTACATTTGTGGTTATTCATGCAGAATAGGGTTTAACAAAACATGCAAGACCAAGTCCAGAAGGAACAGAGCACAATAGTTTGGGAATTTCTGAGTTATTTCAGAGATATGCTGAGCCCTTCATACCATAGGAGGAGATAACTGAACAAGACATCCTTTAAGGTTTTCAAGAACAACAAACAGTGAGTTTCTCTTAAATACACAGAGGGACAAGGAGTAGTGCTGGTGATTTCTCTGTGTAGGGTAGGATTGTTATCATCTTGGCCCATCTCCTAAAGCAGCAGTACCAGGGATGAAAGTGTGAGGCCTGATGTTATTTCAGGCCTGCTACACAGAGACTGTTTAAACACCAAACAGCCTGCACACACACACACACACACACACACACACACACACACACACACACACACACACACACACACTGCACATGCCGGAGGCCTCAACCAACAGTTTAAAAAATAAATTCAGAATACAGACTTTTAACTCAGTCTATTCCGGTGCAGGCGTTAGTGCCAGTCACCACGGGGAGAAGGGAGGTCAAGATGGAGTGTGTTCCTCCAGCTACATAGAGCTGTCTCAAACCTGTTACTCTCACAGTGCTCTGATCTGATAAGATGCCTGCTGTCCAGCAGAGTACTGGACGGTATGTCTCTTGTGGAGTATCACTTACATTTTGACTCGTAATGAATTGAGTGCCTATAGTATTCTGAATACTTTCTGGACCTTAGTGTGATGTGTCTCAACTCTGTTCATCATAACCCTCCAAATACAAGCCACTTGTTTCTTAGGAAAGGGGCTGGTCTCCCAGCCCATCGTAGTGTTGATAGAACCATGTCATCCAGAGAGTGAAATGATGGTAGTTCTCCTCTCTGAGAGCAGGCCAAAAGCAATTTATTTAACCCTGTACTGGGAGCTCCCACACCAGTCAAATAAAGAACAATGTGCTTTAGCCGAATGCTTGTAAACCAGTGCTTCCAAAAGTCCACAGACATGAGGTAGATGAAGAATAGGTGTTTGTGTGAGGGAGAGTGCTGTGTACTGTGCAGTACTGTACTGGACTCCTTTGTGCAATTTTAAACCTCCCAATGATATTGTGGTGAGTTGACCGTTAATCTCTAAGGCAAACTAATCTCCCTTTAATATAGATGACTAATGAACCTGCTCAAAAACATGTTGTTTTTAATGAATCTACCCCTCGCCGACTCACCAGCGATAATAACATGTGGATTAACTTGTGAGCTGGGTGATATGTGGAGTTTTTTACGGGTTCTTATGGCATAGCGTCTCCTTCCGTCTATTACAGTAAATATGTATGCTAATACGCTAGCTCATGTTAGTCGTTAAAAAACACCTCGGCTCATATTATTGAGGAAGGGAACACACACAAACGTCAAGCATTGATGACTTTGCCTAAGGAAGTTGATGTCTGTAAGGCTGTCATGTACTGTCATGTTGTGTCTTGTCTCTGTCCTTTCCCTTCACCCTGTCTCCCTCTGCTGGTCGTTGTTAGGTTACCTTTTCTCCCCCTCTTTCCCCCAGCTGTGCCTTGTCTCCTCCTAACCACCTCGTCACCCCTTTTCCCACCTGTTCCCTTTTTCCCTCTGATTAGGTCCCTATATCTCTCTCTGTTTCTGCTCCTGTCCTTGTCGGATTCTTGTTTGTTGTGTTTCATGCCTGAACCAGACTGTCGTCATGTTTGCTGTAACCTTGTCTTGTCCTGTCGGAATCTGCCGGTCCGTCTGAGCCTACCTATGTTTGGTAATTAAAGAAGCTCTGTTTAAGTTAATTCGCTTTTGGGTCCTCATTCACGCACCGTAACAGAAGAATCCGACCAAGAATGGACCCAGCGACTTCGGATCCTCTCCACTCAGCCGTCGGGATCCAGGGAGCGATGCTAGGCAGACACGAGCAGGAATTGTCTGCTGCTCGACATGCCGTTGAGACCCTGGCCACCCAAGTCTCCAACCTCACAGAACAGGTTCACCATCTCCGCCTCGATCCACCGGCCACTTCCAGGGCTTTCGAATCTCCGGAGCCCAGAATCAATAACCCGCCGTGTTACTCTGGGGAGCCCACTGAATGCCGCTCGTTCCTCACCCAGTGTGATATTGTGTTTTCTCTCCAGCCCTACACTTTCTCCAGGAGCACTGCTCGTGTCGCCTACGTCATATCTCTCCTTATTGGACGGGCTCGTGAGTGGGGCACGGCAATCTGGGAGGCAAGGGCTGAGTGTACTAACCAGTATCAGGACTTTAAGGAGGAGATGATACGGGTTTTTGATCGATCTGTTTTTGGGGAGGAGGCTTCCAGGGCCCTGTCTTCCCTATGTCAAGGTAATCGATCCATAACAGACTACTCTATTGAGTTTCGCACTCTCGCTGCCTCCAGTGGCTGGAACGAGCCGGCTTTGCTCGCTCGTTTTCTGGAGGGTCTCCGCGCAGAGGTAAAGGATGAGATTCTCTCCCGGGAGGTTCCTTCCAGCGTGGATTCCTTGATTGAACTCGCTATTCGCATTGAGCGACGGGTTGATCTTCGTCACCGAGCTCGTGGAAAGGAGCTCGCGTTCTCCGTTGCCCCCCTCTCCGCATCACTACCATCTTCCTCTGCCGGCTCGGGTGCTGAGCCCATGCAGCTGGGAGGTATCCGCATCTCGACTAAGGAGAGGGAACGGAGAATCACCAACCGCCTCTGTCTCTATTGCGGTTCCGCTGGTCATTTTGTCATTTCATGTCCAGTAAAAGGCCAGAGCTCATCAGTAAGCGGAGGGCTACTGGTGAGCGCTACTACTCCTGTCTCTCCTTCAAGATCCTGCACTACCTTGTCGGTCCATCTACGCTGGACCGGTTCGTCAGCTTCCTGCAGTGCCTTAATAGACTCTGGGGCGGAGGGCTGTTTTATGGACGAGACCTGGGCTCGGGAACATGACATTCCTCTCAGACAGTTAAAGGAGCCCACGGCCTTGTTCGCCCTGGATGGTAGTCCTCTCCCCAGGATTCAGCGTGAGACGCTACCTTTAACCCTCACTGTTTCTGGTAATCATAGTGAAACCATTTCTTTTTTAATTTTTCGTTCACCTTTTACACCTGTTGTTTTGGGTCATCCCTGGCTAGTTTGTCATAATCCTTCCATTAATTGGTCTAGTAATTCTATCCTCTCCTGGAACGTCTCTTGTCATGTGAAATGTTTAATGTCTGCTATCCCTCCTGTTTCCTCTGTCTCTTCTTCACAGGAGGAGCCTGGTGATTTGACAGGGGTGCCGGAGGAATATCACGATCTGCGCACAGTGTTCAGTCGGTCCAGGGCCACCTCTCTTCCTCCACACCGGTCGTATGATTGTAGTATTGATCTCCTTCCGGGAACCACCCCCCCCCGGGGTAGACTATACTCTCTGTCGGCTCCCGAACGTAAGGCTCTCGAAGATTATTTGTCTGTAGCTCTTGACGCGGGTACCATAGTCCCCTCCTCCTCTCCCGCCGGAGCGGGGTTTTTTTTTGTCAAGAAGAAGGACGGGTCTCTGCGCCCCTGCATAGATTATCGAGGGCTGAATGACATAACAGTGAAGAATCGTTATCCGCTTCCTCTTATGTCTTCAGCCTTCGAGATCCTGCAGGGAGCCAGGTTTTTCACTAAGTTGGACCTTCGTAACGCTTACCATCTCGTGCGCATCAGGGAGGGGGACGAGTGGAAGACGGCGTTTAACACTCCGTTAGGGCACTTTGAATACCGGGTTCTTCCTTTCGGCCTCGCTAACGCTCCAGCTGTCTTTCAGGCATTAGTCAATGATGTCCTGAGAGACATGCTGAACATCTTTGTTTTCGTTTACCTTGACGATATCCTGATTTTTTCACCGTCACTCCAGATTCATGTTCAGCACGTTCGACGTGTCCTCCAGCGCCTTTTAGAGAATTGTCTTTTTGTGAAGGCTGAGAAGTGCACTTTTCATGCCTCCTCCGTCACATTTCTCGGTTCTGTTATTTCCGCTGAAGGCATTAAGATGGATCCCGCTAAGGTCCAAGCTGTCATTGATTGGCCCGTCCCTAAGTCACGCGTCGAGCTGCAGCGCTTTCTCGGCTTCGCGAACTTCTATCGTCGTTTCATCCGTAATTTCGGTCAGGTGGCAGCTCCTCTCACAGCCCTTACTTCTGTCAAGACGTGCTTTAAGTGGTCCGTTTCCGCCCAGGGAGCTTTTGATCTCCTCAAGAATCGTTTTACATCCGCTCCTATCCTTGTTACACCTGACGTCTCTAGACAGTTCGTTGTCGAGGTTGACGCGTCAGAGGTGGGCGTGGGAGCCATTCTTTCTCAGCGCTCCCTCTCTGACGACAAGGTCCACCCATGCGCGTATTTTTCTCATCGCCTGTCGCCGTCGGAACGTAACTATGATGTGGGTAACCGCGAACTGCTCGCCATCCGGTTAGCCCTAGGCGAATGGCGACAGTGGTTGGAGGGGGCGACCGTTCCTTTTGTCGTTTGGACTGACCATAGGAACCTTGAGTACATCCGTTCTGCCAAACGACTTAATGCGCGTCAGGCGCGTTGGGCGCTGTTTTTCGCTCGTTTCGAGTTCGTGATTTCTTATCGTCCGGGCTCTAAGAACACCAAGCCTGATGCTTTGTCTCGTCTCTTCAGTTCTTCAGTAGCCTCCACTGACCCCGAGGGGATTCTCCCTGAGGGGCGTGTTGTCGGGTTGACTGTCTGGGGAATTGAGAGGCAGGTAAAGCAAGCGCTCACTCACACTCCGTCGCCGCGCGCTTGTCCTAGGAACCTTCTTTTCGTTCCCGTTCCTACTCGTCTGGCCGTTCTTCAGTGGGCTCACTCTGCCAAGTTAGCCGGCCACCCTGGCGTTCGGGGTACGCTTGCTTCCATTCGCCAGCGTTTTTGGTGGCCCACCCGGGAGCATGACACGCGTCGTTTCGTGGCTGCTTGTTCGGTCTGCGCGCAGACTAAGTCCGGTAACTCTCCTCCTGCCGGCCGTCTCAGGCCGCTTCCTATTCCCTCTCGACCGTGGTCTCACATCGCCTTAGATTTTGTCACCGGACTGCCTTCGTCAGCGGGGAAGACTGTTATTCTTACGGTTGTCGATAGGTTCTCTAAGGCGGCTCATTTCATTCCCCTTGCTAAGCTTCCTTCTGCTAAAGAGACGGCACAAATCATCATCGAGAATGTTTTCAGAATTCATGGCCTTCCGTCAGACGTCGTTTCGGACAGAGGTCCGCAATTCACGTCTCAATTTTGGAGGGAGTTTTGCCGTTTGATTGGGGCTTCCGTCAGTCTCTCTTCCGGCTTTCACCCCCAGTCTAACGGTCAAGCAGAACGGGCCAATCAGACTATTGGTCGCATCTTACGCAGTCTTTCTTTTCGCAACCCTGCGTCTTGGTCAGAACAGCTCCCCTGGGCAGAATACGCCCACAACTCGCTTCCTTCGTCTGCGACCGGGCTATCTCCTTTTCAGAGTAGCCTCGGGTACCAGCCTCCGCTGTTCTCATCTCAGTTCGCCGAGTCCAGCGTCCCCTCCGCTCAGGCTTTTGTCCAACGTTGCGAGCGCACCTGGAAGAGGGTCAGGTCTGCACTTTGCCGTTATAGGACGCAGACTGTGAGGGCTGCTAATAAGCGTAGAACTAAGAGTCCTAGATATTGTCGCGGTCAGAGAGTTTGGCTCTCCACTCAGAACCTTCCCCTTAAGACGGCTTCTCGCAAGTTGACCCCGCGGTTCATTGGTCCGTTCCGTATTTCTCGGGTCATTAATCCTGTCGCAGTTCGACTTCTTCTTCCGCGATACCTTCGTCGCGTCCACCCGGTCTTCCATGTCTCCTGCATCAAGCCCGTCCTTCGCGCCCCCGCTCGTCTTCCCCCCCCCCCCCCCATCCTTGTCGAGGGCGCACCCATCTACAGGGTCCGTAGAATTTTGGACATGCGTCCTCGGGGCCGTGGTCACCAGTACCTCGTAGATTGGGAGGGGTACGGTCCTGAGGAGAGGAGTTGGGTTCCCTCTCGGGACGTGCTGGACCGTGCGCTGATCGAGGATTTCCTCCGTTGCCGCCAGGTTTCCTCCTCGAGTGCGCCAGGAGGCGCTCGGTGAGTGGGGGGGTACTGTCATGTACTGTCATGTTGTGTCTTGTCTCTGTCCTTTCCCTTCACCCTGTCTCCCTCTGCTGGTCGTTGTTAGGTTACCTTTTCTCCCCCTCTTTCCCCCAGCTGTGCCTTGTCTCCTCCTAACCACCTCGTCACCCCTTTTCCCACCTGTTCCCTTTTTCCCTCTGATTAGGTCCCTATATCTCTCTCTGTTTCTGCTCCTGTCCTTGTCGGATTCTTGTTTGTTGTGTTTCATGCCTGAACCAGACTGTCGTCATGTTTGCTGTAACCTTGTCTTGTCCTGTCGGAATCTGCCGGTCCGTCTGAGCCTACCTATGTTTGGTAATTAAAGAAGCTCTGTTTAAGTTAATTCGCTTTTGGGTCCTCATTCACGCACCGTAACAAAGGCATATTAACTCCAGGCTTGTTTTTATAAATACATTTCCTCAATTATTCAGCCTGTTTTAAGACTTCAGATGATGTCAGATTGTGGCCAGGGGTGTGATGGCTGGAGGACTGGTGAGTGTGTTGATTCCCAGGCCCAGGGTTGCAAAGATTTTATATAATCTCTCTATAAGACATTTAGAGGCTCCTTTTTGGGTAGTTGTGTGGAATTCTCTATGTCCCTCTCTCTGGACTTATCACGTGTATACAGTATGTGAAATAATTCAATAAAGAAGAATGACAAAGCTGTTAAACATTTTCCTAAATCTAAACCATCGACTTAGTGAAAACCATTGGTGTTAACATGAGGGTTTCAACATTAATTATCTTTTTTTTAATGCACTTTCAATTCATTTTACAATGTCAGTATTTGTAGTCAATGTTTTGGCATCAAACTGGTGGCAGTTGTGTAAAAAGTCAATAGGATTGCAGAGGTAATTGTTGAATAGATGATTTTTCATTAATTAGGCTATTTTCTCTTGGATCATATGGTCTATCTACTAGAAACTAATGGACAGTATGGACACAGATATAAACAATGAACATATACAGTACCAGTCCATTTTTTAAAACTATTTTCTACATTGTAGAATAATAGGGAAGACATCAAAACTATGAAATAACACATATGGAATCAAGTAGTAACCAAACAAGTGTTAAACAAATCTAAATATATTTTAATGTTAGATTCTTCAAAGTAGCAACTCTTTGCCTTGATGACAGCTTTGCACACTCCTGACATTCTCTCAACCAGCTTGACCTGGAATGCTTTTTCAACAGTCTTGAAGGAGTTCCCACATATGCTGAGCCCTTGTTGGCTGCTTTTCTCAATTGGGTTGAGGTTGGGTGATTGTTGAGGCCAGGTCATCTGATGCAGCACACCATCCCTCTCCTTCCTGGTCAAACAAACCTTACACAGCATGGAGGTGTGTTGGTTCATTGTCTGGTTGAAAAACAAATGATAGTCACACTAAGACCAAACCAGATGGGATGGTGTATCGCTGCAGAATGCTATGGTAGCCATGCTGGTTAAGTGTGCCTTGAATTGTAAATAAGTCACAGGCAGTGTCACCAGCAAAGCACCCCCACACCATCACACCTCCTACTCCATGCTTTACGGTGGGAACCACACATGCAGAGATCCGTTCACCTACTCTGCGTCTCACAAATTTGGACTCATCAGACCAAAGGACAGATTTCCACCGGTCTAATGTCCATTGCTTGTGTTTCTTGGCCCAAGCAAGGCTCTTCTTATTATTGGTGCCCCTTAGTAGTGGTTTCTCTGCAGCAATTCGACCATGAAGGCCTGATTCACACAGTCTGCTCTGAACAGTTGATGTTGAGTTGTGTCTGTTACTTGAAATCTGTGAAGCATAATGAACTTGTCCTCTGCAGCAGAGTTTACTCTGGGTCTTCCGTTCCTGCTCATTTCCTGCTTCCTGCTCATGAGAGCCAGTTTCATCATAGCGCTTGATTGTTTTTGCGACAGCACTTAAAGAACTTTCAAAGTTCTTGATGGACTGTCATTTCTCTTTGCTTATTTGAGCTGTTCTTGGCATAATATGGACTTGGTCTTTTCCCAAATAGGGCTATCTTCTGTATACCATCCTACCTTGTCACAACACAACTGATTGGTTCAAATACATTAAGAAGGACATTAATTCCACAAATTTACTTTTAACAAAGCATAGCTGTTAATTGAAATGCATTCCAGGTGACTACCTCATGAAGCTAATTGAGAGAATAACAAGAGTGTGCAAAGCTGTCATCAAGGCAAAGGGTGGCTACTTTGAAAAAGCTCAAATATAAAATACATTTTGATTTGTTTAACACTTTTTTGGTTAGTACATGATTCCATATCGTTTTGATGTCTTCACTATTATTCCCAAAAAATTGACTGGTCGGGTATATGTTCAATGTTTATATCTGTGTCCACACTGTCCAGTAGTTTCTAGTAGATAGAAAAACCCTTGAATGAGTAGGTGTGTCCAAACTTTTGACTGGTACTGTATATGCTGTCTGGTTATCTTTTTCTATTCTACTACTTCACCTAGTATTGTTACTATTATAATTATTGTTTCACTCACTTCTCTTTGACCTGCATTGTTGGTCAAAGAGGATTCCACTGTACCCTGCAATCTGCGACTGTCACGCCTTGACCTTAGAGATCCTTTTTATGTCTCTATTTTGGTTTGGTCAGGGCGTGAGTTGGGGTGGGCATTCTATGTTTTGTGTTCTATGTTTTCTATTTCTGTGTGATTGGCCGGGTGTGGTTCTCAATCAGGGACAGCTGTCTATCGTTGTCTCTGATTGAGAACCATACTTAGGTAGCCTTTTCCCACCTGTGTTTTGTGGGTAGTTGTTTTCTGTTTTTGTGTCTGCACCAGACAGAACTGTTTCGGTTTGGTTCGTTCTCTTTGTTCTTTTTGTTATTCAGTGTTGATAAATCATGAACACTTACCACGCTGCTCTTTGGTCTTCTTCATGCAACGATGACCGTTACAGCGACCCTGTGCCTGTGACAAATAAACTCTGAATTGATTTTAAGTCAGGAAACCTAATAAAACTCTTTGGAATGCACCTTGATACCAATAACCACTTTTTGCGGTCTGACTGTAGTCTGACCGCTGTAAGGAGTGCGCTGAGAGTCGGGAATCAAGTCCAGGGAGTGAGTGTTTTAATAAATAAAAGAAACAAAGAACACGAAACACAAACAAAGCCGTCATGAAAACAGTCAATAACATCTGAGGAAAGAGCCAAGGGAAGTGACAGATATAGGGAAGATAAGCAAGGAGGTGATGGAGTCCAGGTGAGTGTCATGAGGTGCAGGTGCGCGAGACGATGGTGACAGGTGTGCGGGATAATCAGCAGCCTGATGACCTGGAGTTCGGAGAGGGAGTATACATACGTGACAACCGCACCCTACAATCCTTAGGTGGAGCTGCGTGTTGAACACTTACATGCATACTGTACATGAGATGTCTTCCCTGTGATGAGGAACATGTGTGCAGGGTGGGAACTAGACCTTGAACAGGTTCACTCTCCAGCCTAATAATCCTGTTGAAAGCAGATCCTTCATTCAGACTGTCACATCAACATTCCAAGTCACACAGGAATACAGACTTGGAAGCATTCTGATTCCCGACCAAACCAGTCCCAGGTTTGCTGTTGCCTTTTTGCCTCCCCCACACAGGCACTTATTCCCGGGCCATTGGAATTTGGGAATTTATGGTAGTTTCTTGTATTTTGACTCGGGGGTAGGGGTGGGGCGGTACACTTTGGTGGCGAGTCGGGTCGTCCTCAATGTTTTGATATCAAGTTTCTTACTAATTACTGACCTTAATTCATCAATCAAGTACAAGGTTGGAGCGGAAACCCGCAGACTCTCGGCCTGCCGTGGAATGAATTTGACATGTGGTCAGCACTGTGTGGGAGTTCAAAGTTCACAACCTCTGACGTCAGAAAGGTGCCCACCACCTGGCTTCAGTGGGAATGAAGCCAACAGCTACTGTACTCTATCTGAGGACTCAAACACAGGGAGGAGAGAGAACAGGTGAGAGCATGGGTCACCATTTACTTTACACTACAGAGCTAGCGCTGTATCTGCCAGTCAGCAGTCCCTCAGACCTCTCTTTCATTAGAGAGATGCACAGGCCCCTTCCTGGCATGGACTGCAAAGAGAGAGCCAAGCATGCACACACACATACACACATGCACCCACACACACGCACCCGCACACACACATGCACACATGCACCCACACACACGCACCCGCACACACACATACACACATGCACCCACACACACACGCACCCGCACACACACATACACACATGCACCCACACACACGCACCCGCACACACACTCAAACTTGTGCGCGCGCACACACACACACACACGTGCGCACACACACACGTGCGCACACACACCAGATAGGGGACTTAAAAGGCCTCTCCCAGGTGTTTGAACTGGGTTCCCATCATTACCCCTTCAGCCTGGGGAGCTCTCCCTCTGACTGCCTTGTTGATCGATTGTAATTGTACAGTCCTAATTGATTGACTGCACTTCACTCAATGTAATAAGCATTCGTTGGAGGTGACAGGTAAAAGGAGGGGGAGTGTGGGTAATGACCTCCCTTCCTGTCCTTTGGTGAATGACCCCGCACGGTAGAACTCACGGACACTTCACCATCTTGAGGATGGAAAGAGGAGAGAGACGTTAGCTTTTCACTCCTCTGTGTTATATTCTGCTGACCCAGGCAAAAGATGGCTTCTGCTTCCCTTTTAATCACATTTCAGTTATTCTGATGGAGGATGGGAAACACACTGGTTTTGCGGTGGATTTCTCTATGATCTTTAAAATCTACTATTTTCTCCCAGCTGGTCCAGGTAATTAATCATCCATACATGTTTTAAAACATCAGCGACTCTCCTCTCCTCCTCTCTCCGCTCCCTCACTTCTTTCCCTCTGTTGTCGAAATGTGTGAGTGATTACCACCAACCTAAATATATTACATATTCCAAAGTGTGGAAAATACACATATGGTGCCGGGTGCTTTGAAACAGCTCTTTATTTGAAGCATAAGCGGAAAAGAGAAAGCAAGCTGAATGGAGTGTGACTTCCATTGCACAGGTGCGGCTAATGAACTAGCAGGAAAATGGAGACGTACAGTAGCAGGTCAACACTTTGACTTTTTACTGTAACAAGCCAAGGAACGGCAAAGGGCTCTTTTATTTCTACTGCTGCAGTCAGTTTCTCAAATCAAAGAATGAGCACAGGTCCATCCAGTCCAGGGGACAGAGAGCACATTAATAATGTATAGGCTATTTCTGAGGTGGAGCGATGGTATCCTGCAGTTTAAATATTAGAGTCCAATTGGGGGCTTTGTGGCCTGGCATGTACAGATCAGGCTGTGCATTAAGTGGCAGTATATCCCTCCCTGGGTGTGTTATGTAGGCTCAGCATGGAGCCTTTCACTACCTGAACAGGCCCAGATGTACTGTACTGTTGTGTGGGAATAATCAGAATTAGTTGGGTAACATAGATAAGATGTTTTATTTTCATTATATGCTTGTGAGTTACTTCTCATCAGGATAATACTGTTGGCTGGTTGCAGTTATCTGTTCTCTGTCAAGGTTTCAGTTACTTGGGCCGCAGAGAGGGGAGAGGTCAAGATTGTCTTCATATGTAAACATACATTTTAAACCAATTATTTATTGGCTCCACAATGTCTGTGTGCCAGTCACTGTGTCTCTGTGATCTTGTCCAGGAGGGGTGTATTTGATATATGCCTGTTCATGAGGTTTTGTTTTATGGTCCTGAGAGCGAGGTGAGAACATAGTTTAGGAGACAAAGCTGAACAATAATTTATAGCCAATGCTGTCTGGCTATGTGTGTCTTTACTATAAAGGATCTCAGTTGCAATGTGTAAGGACTCTCAGAGAATTCATTTATAGATACTGAATTGATCTGAGAGTCACAGGGTTGTGATGCTCATATAATTAAAGATGGACTTTATGATAACTCTGACTTGTGTGTGGTTTGCTCTCATGATTTGCTAAATACAGGAAATTTCCACTACACTGTACACCCGTCTGTCTGCAATGACGTTGATTCAGACACGTAATTAGACTGTCATAGGCAACAAGGTTATGCATAACTATGTGAGGTCATGAATGGATAACCCCAACTAGACATTATGACTCTGGGAGTCATAGTTAAAAAAAAAAAAAAAGAATGAAATTAAATATTTATTTATTAAAGTAAGTTAGTGTGAACTTGCAGTGTGAATAGTAACTGTTTTGGTGTGTTCTTTCTCTCACCCTGAAGAAGAAGGCACAGTGATGCCGAAACGTTGGTAAATACCCAATAAATGACCGGAAGTTTAAATATGGAGTGTTCTTGTCATGCCCTGACCTGAGAAAGCCTTTTTATGTCTCTATTTTGGTTTGGTCAGGGTGTGATTTGGGTGGGCATTCTATGTTTTGTTTTCTATGTTTCTTTATTTCTAAGTTTTGGCCATGTATGGTTCTCAATCAGGGACAGCTGTCTATCGTTGTCTCTGATTAGGAATCATACTTAGGTAGCCCTTTTCCCTCCTTCAGTGTGGGTAGTTGACTTTTATTAGTGGCACGATAGTCCTGTAAGCGTCACGGTTGGTCTTTCTTTAACGACGGCCGTGACAGTTCTGGTTGTGCGCCAGCTCATGTTTTTTTTATTCTTTCTCTCACAACTAACACAACTTTGAAATAAACTACAGGTAAAAATGTATGACTATTTTCTGTTTCTCTTTCACATAAAAAACCCAAACAGTTGAGTTGACCCAGGAAAACAGTTGACGAAGGAAAATGTTTTTGTGGGGAAATATTTCATTCTGATGGGTTCTGTTTTCTCCTGAGAGTTTCATCATCCTTTACTATAAGGTCGTAGCACCATACGTAGGTAGGGTCAGCAATTCAGAGATGGCACCAACCTCATACCACACTTACACTCTCCCTCACCCTCCCTCACAATCCCTCACCCTCCCTCGCCCTCCATGGGCCTACGGTCACCACGGTCATAAGAACAGTTGCACGTTCCGAGCGCTTTGGTGAGGTGACACCAGAGGTTAATACAAACCCCAGGAGGGTCCACCAAATATGCTCCCTCTTGTGAAGTTAGAAACAGCCCCTGCAGCATATTGCATGACCCTGGACTGTCTACTGCATGCCCATACACACACATATTTATACACACACACACTGTGTACATACACATCCATGTGTCTCACAATTCCTGCCGTAATTATCTTGTTTCATAGGGGCAACTGTCGAGTTCGCCAGCAGGCGGAACTGTACATTTAGCACCAAATCTACCCACTAAGAGCTGGATATGAGTCTGAGATGTTTCCTGAGTCTAGCTGACAAAGTCAGAGACAGATCGGTTTCAGACTCATTCCCCCCTCCTCCTCCATCCCTCCATCCCTCTCTCTCCTGCCTTTCCGAGACACAGTGGCCCTCTATCCAGGGCTATCTGGCTGTGCATCTGGATCATACGAGGCCAGTCGCATCCTACCAGAAATAGAGTGCCGGAAAAAGATTCTCGCCTGTCTACGTCACCTTATCGAGAACAGGGGACGCTGGGGAGAGGGAGAGAATAGATTACCGGTGACTAAAAATAAATATGAAATATGGCTTCTGTTCTGCAATCTATATCTACCTCTCTTCCTACCCCTCTCTTATCAGGGTCTCACTCTCTCTCTCAGATAGGGGTCCCCTTGAACCAGTACCAAACCTAATGCCAGGACACTCATTTGACTGTGTGTCATCTGTGCATTTACATTAAGCAGGCCCATACTCAATAGGACAGGGGCTATATACAGTCATTATAACAAGGACACACACACCGCACAGGAGTGTCCTGACTTAATGTAATTGTTCTAAGCATTGGCTCTCGCTCTAGTTTTAGCAGTCTCTGAAGACAGTAGGCATTGAGTCCTAATTGGGTCCAGAGCGAACCATAAGTCTGTGGTCTCTGTTGGCGACCACTCGTGTTCATCACTGCATGACCATAACGAGCGTTTTGCCAACAACACAGAGCAGCTGATAAAAGGCCAGGTGGGTAATTGATGTGGTTACTAAGTGGCTCATTTGCATCCTTGACGCATATCAAACTAAGCAGCGGGTGGGGTGTGAGAGAGAGGGGGTTTTAGATGGGGATTAGGGGGGTGGGGGTTTGTTAAAAGGCAACATGGATGTTACATTTTAGTCAGGAGAGCAGAGAAACCTTGGAGGACGTTCCAATTGTTAATTGGGCTCTTTTGGGGGTTCCTCTCTTCTCTCTTTAATTTTCCATCCACCCCTTTCTTCCCCCTTTCCTTCCATCTACCCCTCCTTCTATCTGTCCGTCTCTAGGGAAAGGGAATGAAAAGATAAGCAGAGACCTTACAGGTAGTAAGGGTTGTCAGACATGCGAGCTGCCGCTGTGGTCTTAACCATGTCCTAACCATCAGCTTAACCTGCCTTTAGAATAACTACAGCTCCTCCCTTCGGGCATTGGAAAAGAGGAGTGATGGGCAGCACCATAGAGGCCCCTACCATTTCCTTATAAATCCAGTATGACAACTAATGCCATGTACTACGTGACAGAGAGAAATTTGGCATCAATTATCAATAAGTTTGATTTCTCAAGGTCTTCAGGGTTCATTTACTTTTCATAACACAAACCAGCAGAGTTCCAGACCTGAGTCTGATACAGGCCTATTGTGGTGGATATGTTAGTATTACACCTCTAATACTGCACACTAAAAGCTCACAGCTGTTCCCTAATTCGAGAGGTACAACAAACTGGCTGCCAGGCAAAGTGGAACCACAAAGCCCTGGGTGTAGTTCCCCGAAGTCAAGGAGCCCTTCCAAGATGTAACACAAGAACATTCCACGCATGAATGGAGCATATTCTTCAGCTCGTTTCTCCACACACGTGGGGAGATTTCCATTAAAATAAATAAGAGCCATATGAAGGCAACACAGACGCAAGACTGCACGAGAGACAGCTGCAGTGTGATCACACAATGCTTGTGTCTGTCGGGTGTGTGTTTTTTGGTAGGTATGATTGGATGAATGATTGGCAAAATGTTTGTGATGAAGGCATCACTCAGTTCTGTTCCTGGCGGTTCCACTGTTGTGGAGATGCTCTACTGTACTGGAGCTGCTATTTGCCTTGAGGAATAAGGCATTATGGGCACTTCAAAGCCGTACAAAGCCAGATTTCTTATGTGTTTGTTTCTCTGTCTGTCCGTCTGTCTGTACTGTTACATCTCTGAGGGATCCACCCTATGGGATCTCCCTCTCTGTTTGTCTTGGAAGAGGGGATAGAACCATTACCCTCTTAACACTGCCCTAAAGACAGGCAGGCAGACTGGTGAAATGTAAGAAGCATCCCCCTCCCTCTTCTCTCCTGTCTTTCCAGTCCAAGTCCCAGTCCCTGGCATGAGGTGTGTTAGTTGGATGGCTAATGCTGGTCTCTGAGGAGCACATCTGCTGTTTTAACGCTCCACTGTGGTTTATGGAGGTCTCAGCGCTGAGCCATTAGAGCTGCACCTGCAGAACCATCCAAACAAGAGGAACAGCGCTCGTATTGTAAAAGGCCCTCGTAACATAAATATTTCTCCTCTCTTGACTCTAAACTCACATAATGAAGCTGACAAAACTCACCACATGTGTCTAGGATGTGTTGCTGAGGGAGAGAGAGGAGGGAAAGATGGAGAGAGGAGGGAAAGATGGGGAGAGGAGGGAAAGATGGTTGAGAGGAGGGAAAGATGGGGAGAGAAGGGAAAGATGGAGAGAGGAGGGAAAAATGGGGAGAGGAGGGAAAGATGGGGAGAGGAGGGAAATATGGGGAGAGGAGGGAAATATGGTTGAGAGGAGGGAAAGATGGGGAGAGGAGGGAAAGATGGGGAGAGGAGGGAAAGATGGAGAGAGGAGGGAAAGATGGTTGAGAGGAGGGAAAGATGGGGAGAGGAGGGAAAGATGGTTGAGAGGAGGGAAAGATGGGGAGAGGAGGGAAAGATGGGGAGAGGAGGGAGAGGAGGGAAAGATGGTTGAGAGGAGGGAAAGATGGGGAGAGGAGGGAAAGATGGGGAGAGGAGGGAAAGATGGTTGAGAGGAGGGAAAGATGGTTGAGAGGAGGGAAATATGGTTGAGAGGAGGGAAAGATGGAGAGAGGAGGGAAAGATGGTTGAGAGGAGGGAAAGATGGGGAGAGGAGGGAAAGATGGTTGAGAGGAGGGAAAGATGGGGAGAGGAGGGAAAGTAAAAGGAATATGAGAGGAGGAGAAGAAATTAAAAAGGGAGGGAAAGTAAGTGAGAGAAAGATGGAGAAAAAGAGAGAGTGAGGAGTGGGGAAAGAAAGAAAGTCAGAGAGAGATGAGAAAGTTAACAGGGAGAAATAAAGAGAGAAAGAAAGAGAGACAGACAGACAGACAGACAAAGAGAAAGCTTGAAAGAAAGTGAGAGAGTGAGAGGGTAGAAAAAAGAGAAGGCCCTTTCCCTGGTTATCAATCCATCTCCAGCATGAAGAATCACTGAGGCCACCTGTGCCAGATGCTGGCTGCGATCATTAGGCGTGTGGCTGGAGGAGAGGTGCTTACCCAAAGAGGAGAACTGTGTACCCGGCCCACCTGCCCGGGGATAACAATCTCCCTGGGACCCTTAAGATGAAAGGAAAAGAGTGGCTAGTCTCTCTTCTGCAGATGAAGCTAAATAAACATAGGCTATTTATCAGTGTGCAGGCCCCACGGCCTGTCATCCCACCGCCTACCTCGGCTCCATTCACCCATTCATCCACAGCACTGCAATGGACCAACACAAAGGAAATCTTATGTAGGCAATCAGGGAGGGAGAAGGTTATGGCTGAAGTAAGCCAAAAAATGACATCTCCAGCTGGCCAAGAGGACAAATTAATATACAGAGATTGGACACTACATTAGCGCAGATGCTTGTGCTTGTCTTTAAGTGTACTTTGGTTGAAGTTGCAACTCGAGAAGTATCCTATCTTTGACACGTTGTTGTTATTGTTGTGTAGGAGGGCATTGCAGCCATGGTGTACAGTAAAGTCAGAAGAGGACTCATCAACCACATTACAACCACACCACGACCCCACATGACCGTTCATCCTTCACACAGGGAAAGTCCCTGGGTTTTCCCCTGGTATCAAACGGACCCTCAAAAATCACACATCCATTCTCAAAACCCTGTCAGGTGGTTCCCCTGCCCCATCCCCCTTTTCTGTGCACCCTCTCTCTGCTCCGCCGGGGCAATTTCCACGCTCAATCCGTCATGTGTGGAGCTCCCAGTTAAATCCCTGTCGGAGCGCCGAGAAGCGTGGAGAGTGATTCCTACTGCTTGGTTGCATCTGTGAGGTTGCTCCCCTGTGGCACAGTGAGTTTCCCAACGTACACACAAACTAGGAGACTGATTATCAATGCCACACTCCCTCTCTCCAGGGGCTATCTGTCTGCGTTAAGATGCCCTTAGTCACAGGGGTAGGAGGATTGGGTTCAGCTCAAGTATTTGTTGAGCTCCTCTCCCTTTCTGTCGCTTCTATGATGGGCGAATAGTGTTCAAGGTATCATGATTCGAAGTTTAACTCTTAACATAACTAGTTAGATTTGGACTATTTTTCTTTAACTAGCTGTATTTAGACTTTTGGGATTTCTTTTCAACCCTTTGTGTTGAATACATATCATATAATCTGGCATGGTTATGAAGGAAATTAGCACAATGAGAAATATCGAAATGGACAAAAGCTTCATTGTGATACATTATAAGCACTGTTTGGGTCTCTGACTTGGGCATTTAGTAATTTCGGCGTCAGACTTTGTTGTTTTAATCAGCACCATTACAACCTGCATATCCACAGCAAACTGCTGAAGAAGGTTAATTAAGTGAGTATTACTTCCTGACTTTCTACTGAAATGTCCACCTGGCCATTGAGATCTCTCTGCCAACCTTCACCCTTGAGTAATCCTTACGACCATCTCCAACACAACGGCTTGCTCTTAAAATAGATGTACCTTGTTACACTGCTGCCTAGGTGTTTGTTTTGCCAGGCATCCTATAATGGGGTCTGGTATGGCCTATTATGGAGATTCTATGGGTCTCCCCGGTTTCACTCCAGTCCTAATAAGTGATCATTTGGAGGAAGACGTATCATTCTGAGCGGCAGCCATATCTAATTAGAGCCATAACGCTGGGTGGAATGGCTCTATCAGCTGGGGAGAGGCAGCCTGCTTATCAGACCCTCAGGCCAATTGCCTCAGGTTTATTTCTCAGGAAATCATTAAATGTTTCATAATTTTAGCATTTAAATGCTGTGTTTTGATCACTGAGCTGTGTGATTAAGGGTGTTTTTAATGGTTACTATCCCGCCTGGTAAAATGCAATTAAAATGTTTCAAGAGTGGAGATAGAGAGAGGAGTTAGGGGCAAGTGTTTGATACCCCTTGTAGTGACAACACAGAGTCTGAAGACTTTTCATCAGCCATGAGTGTGATTTCTAGAAGCAAAGCTTTCTCAGTGACAAGAATGCATCAAATGTAATATCCACACTATTAATCTCAAACGCATGTGCAGCATACGCTCTGCAAACATACAGTGTTATATAGAATCATGCAGAAACAAAAGACAAAACCTTTTATGGGTGTATTGTTGAATCCTTCCAATTGAAACGGGCAGCTCCAAAGCCGTCATAGATAAACGTGGGGAATGTCTCCTTTATTTAATTTAATTGTATTCCTTTATTCGTGGTGCATTTTTAATGGGAGCGTCTGTTTCTCCTGGCTTCCCTCTCGCTTGCTCGCTCGCTCCTCCGATTCCTCACTCCTCCGGGTCACTCCACTTAAAATGCCTCTGTTAATCAGATTTCTTAAAAAAAGACGTAAATAGAATCATAGCTCTGTTGCCAAGACACCCTCCTCTCTCTCCCTCTTTTATTCTCTTTCCCTCTCTACCTCTTTCTCTCTACCTCTCTCTCACTCCAACTCTCTCTCTGTTCCACTCCCAGAGCCTGTTCCAACTCCAGCACCAGGGCCCAGAGTCGCTCAGAGGCAGGCAGTGGACCAGCAAGTGTTCTGCAGCCCTTTTTGGGTGTCTGATTATGGGATAGACCTCTGGCCAAGTGGCTGGGTGGTTCAAATTTATCAACGGGTCCAAAAGGCTCCCAGAGTAGAACCTGATAATGCTGGAAGGTCAAAGTTCATGTGAATCTGTACTGTTATAAGTGAGACAACAGGTCAAAAAGGGTTCTTAGAAGAGTACTTCTTGTTGCACACAATGCCCCGTTGAATAGCACTCAATGCTTCTTCAGTGAAGATGTCATAAGTTATAACAGAGTGAAAATCATTCTCCAGTTGTTCAGTGTGTCTTCCATATGGAAGTGATCAGCATGTCCAAATCCTCCCACATTAATTTTGGCACAGCTCTGTTTCTGCTCTGTCAGAAGCCTATAAAATATGCCCTGTTTTTAGCCCTGTACAGGACGTGCCGAAGCGTGGAAGACTCGACTTTGCATTTACCACAAGTTTGGTTTACGTTGGGCCTATTTAAACTGGAGGCACTACTGTGGAAGGAAAACACAAACTGAGAAAATAAAAAACAAACTTCCATATTATCCAAGCTAATATCATTGTGGGGTCCTGAGCAGCACTGTTGATTCTTTAAATATTGACCCATGAAAGGGAATCTGAATGAGGATCAGAGTCCTAGGCCAGACAGGGTGGTACGTTACAGTACAGGGTGGGTGTCTCCTGTCCTATGGGTTTCTCTAACTTCTCCTGGCTTCTCCTACCCTGGATGAATGGATGGGTGGAGAAATGTTTATTTTTAACATCACCACACCAGGAGAAATCCTGGCAGAACCACAGACAGACTGCCTACAACTGTAACTCCTTTTCATTGAGTTGATACTGTAACGATCTTCTTCATCTGAGGAGGAGTATGAAAGATCGGACCAAAACGCAGCACGGTAAGTGTCCAGGTGGTGAGGGTAGGCAACAACATCTCCACCCCGCTGATCCTCAACACTGGAGCCCCACAAGGGTGCGTTCTGAGCCCTCTCCTGTACTCCCTGTTCACCCACGACTGCGTGGCCACGCACGCCTCCAACTCAATCATCAAGTTTGCGGACGACACGACAGTGGTAGGCTTGATTACCAACAACAACGAGACGGCCTACAGGGAGGAGGTGAGGGCCCTCGGAGTGTGGTGTCAGGAAAATAACCTCACACTCAACGTCAACAAAACTAAGGAGATGATTGTGGACTTCAGGAAGCAGCAGAGGGAACACCCCCCTATCCACATCGATGGAAGTAAGTTTTAAGTTCCTCGGCGTACACATCACAGTCAAACTGAATTGGTCCACCCACACAGACAGCATCGTGAAGAAGGCGCAGCAGCGCCTCTTCAACCTCAGGAGGCTGAAGAAATTCGGCTTGTCACCAAAAACACTCACAAACTTCTACAGATGCACAATCGAGAGCATCCTGTCGGGCTGTATCACCGCCTGGTACGGCAACTGCTCCACCCACAACCGTAAGGCTCTCCAGAGGGTAGTGAGGTCTGCACAATGCATCACCGGGGGCAAACTACCTGCCCTCCAGGACACCTACACCACCCGATGTCACAGGAAGGCCATAAAGATCATCAAGGACAACAACCACCCGAGCCACTGCCTGTTCACCCCGCTATCATCCAGAAGGCGAGGTCAGTACAGGTGCATCAAAGCTGGGACCGAGAGACTGAAAAACAGCTTCTATCTCAAGGCCATCAGACTGTTAAACAGCCACCACTAACATTGAGTGGCTGCTGCCAACACACTGACTCAACTCCAGCCACTTTAATAATGGGAATTGATGGGAAATTATGTAAAATATATCACTAGCCACTTTAAACAATGCTACCTAATATAATGTTTACATACCTTACATTATTCATCTTATATGTATACGTATATACTATACTCTATATAATCTACTGCATCTTTATGTAATACATGTATCACTAGCCACTTTAACTATGCCACTTTGTTTACATACTCATCTCATATGTATATACTGCACTCAATACCATCTACTGTATCTTGCATATGCCGCTCTGTACCATCACTCGTTCATATATCTTTATGTACATATTCTTTATCCCCTTACACTTGTGTCTATAAGGTAGTAGTTTTGTAATTGTTAGCTAGATTACTTGTTGGTTTTTACTGCATTGTCGGAACTAGAAGCACAAGCATTTCGCTACACTCGCATTAACATCTGCTAACCATGTGTATGTGACAAATAAAATTAGATTTGATTTGATTTCATTTTGATTTTAATGAAATAACTAAAGTGAAACAATGCAAATGGAAACAGTTCTGTATGGTGAAACACAGACACAGAAAACAGGATAAAAGAAGAGCTAAAAGCAGGCAAAATCCTAAAAGAAAACCTGGTTCAGTCTGATTTCCACCAGATACCTGGAGATGAATTCACCTTTCAGCAGGACATTAACCTAAAACTGAAGGCCAAATCTAGACTGGAGTTGCTAAGAAAGAAGAGTGCATGTTCCTGATTGGCCTAGTTACAGTTGTGGCTTAAATCTACTTGAAAATCTATGGCAAGACCTGAAAATGGTTGTCATGCAATGATCACCGATCAATTTGACAGAGCTTGAAGAATTTAGAAAATAATAATGGGCAAATGTTGCACAATCCAGGTGTGGAAAGCCCTAAAGGACTCAGACCATGAGAAACAAGATTCTCTGCTCTGATGAAACCAAGATTGAACTCTTTGGCCTGAATGCCAAGTGTTACGCCAGGAGAAAACCTGGCACCATCCCTGCGGGGAAGCATGGTGGTGGCGGCATCGTGTGGTGGAGATGTTTTTCAGCGGCAGGGACTGGGAGACTAGTCAAGGGAACGAGGGAAAGATGAACGGAGCCAAGTACAGAGAGATCCTTGATGAAAACCTGCTCCAAAGCACTCAGGACCTCAGAAAGTTCACCTTTCAACAGGACAACGACCCAAAGCACACAGCCAAGACACCGCAGGAGTGGCTTCGGGACAAGTCTCTCAATGTCCTTGAGTGTCCCAGCCAGAGCCCAGACTTGGACCCGATCGAACATCTCTGAAGAGACCTGAAAATACCTGTGCAGCGACGCTCCCCATCCAACCTGACAGAGATTGAGAGGATCTGTGAAGAAGAATGGGAGAGTGCCAAGAAAATTTGTGTCATACCCAGAAAGACTCGCAGCTGTAATCACTACCAAAGGTGCTTCTACTCAGGGGTGTGAATACTTATGTGTAGATGGGTGAGGAAAAAATAGATTTAATCTATTTTGAATTCAGGCTATAACATCAAATGTGGAATAAGTCAAGAGGTATGAATACTTTCTGAATGCACTGTATATTATGTGTACTGTATATTATGTGTACTGTATATTATGTGTACTGTATATTATGTGTACTGTATATTATGTGTACTGTATATTATGTGTACTGTATATTATGACAAAATAAACCGACTTGAAATTCTTTCACTGGCCCGTGAGGACTTTCAGTATACAATAGAACCTTTTCTATGGAATATAATCCTTCAAGATGTTTATGTTGATTTTTTGTTTAGGTTTCCAATATTCGGGAAAACACCAGTCTAAAATGCTGCAAGGTCTAATAACCACAATGTTCCTGATGAATAGCAAGCCAAAATGATTATGGACTCAACAAAAACTCTTAATTAACAAAGCCCCCCCTTTTCAATCAAGTATCTAAATTACATTTATACAGTTCAATGATTACTGACCAAAAGGAGGATTCTTGAGCTGGGAAGAATACGTTCTGCCATAAACGGAGCCATTTAATCGGTGACCAGTCGATGAGGGAATCATGTCGTGATAATTAAATTGTATGGCATATCGGGAGTGTTAACTTCACTGGGTGGACATTGGACGACCCTGCATTTTCAATAGGCTTTTAAGGCAATTATGTGATGGGCTTGGACAATCATTCCTCTTTTCCCGGTCATTGATCTTTCTTCTTTTTGGCTCCCTCAGACCCATTCCTCTCCTCGGCTGGAGACTTGTGTTCGATGCTTCCTTCCCGATTACTATAAATCCATATTCAAGCCACAGAGTGGAGGGAGAGGTTTGGAGCTGTCAAAAGAGTTGCACTGATATTTCATCAACAGTGGACAACTTTTACCTCCCTCACTTCCCCTTCACTTTCAAAGTCTTAACGCTGTTATTACATTAATAGGGATTCATTAATGAGTTCAATTAAACAATTTTGGTTATTTAGTGAATAATCTACTACAGTGGCAGCATTAAAATAATAATTTGTTTTAAGATTAGCGTGTTACACTCATGGTCTAATTATTGTTACTGATAATGAGAATGATTATATTCCATATGAGAGGTTATTTGCCGTGATCAAGCCATGCCATGTTAAAATCTGAGACTGTCTAAATGAACTTCCCATGTGTGGCAGGAGGGAGAACACTACCCTCTAGAGCACAAGCCTGGGCAAGTCCCCCAGACAAGGTGAGTGGCAATTCAGGGATAAGTACTATTTAGCCAGGGCCCAATAAAATCAAAATCAATGGCTGAGTTTCCGGGATAAGTCAAAAATCAATCAATCAAATGTATTTATGAAGCCCTTCTTACATCAGCTGATGTCACAAAGTGATGTAAAGAAACCCAGCCTAAAACCCCAAACAGCAAGCAATGCAGGTGTAGGAGCACGGTGGCTAGCAAAAACTCCCTAGAAAGGCCAGAACCTAGGAAGAAACCTAGAGAGGAACCAGGCTATGAGGGGTGGCCAGTCTTCTTCTGGCTGTGCCGGGTGCAGATTATAACAGAACATGGCCAAGATGTTCAAATGTTCATAGATGACCAGCAGGGTCAAATAATAATAATCACAGTGGTTGTCGAGGGTGCAACAGGTCAGCACCTCAGGAGTAAATGTCAGTTGGCTTTTCATAGCCAATCATTGAGTATCTCTACCTCTCCCGCAGGTCTGGGACAGGTAGCATGTCCAGTGAACAGGTCAGGGTTCCATAGCTACAGGCAGAACAGTTTAAACTGGAGCAGCAGCACGGCCAGGTGGACTGGGGACAGCAAGGAGTCATCAGGCCCGGAAGTCCTGCGGCATGGTCCGAAGGCTCAGATCCTCCGAGAGAAAGAAAGAAAGAAAGAAAGAAAGAAAGAAGAGAAAGAGAGAGAATTAGCATACTTAAATTCACACAGGACACCGGATAAGACAGGAGAAATACTCCAGATATAACAGACTAACCCTAGCCCCCCGACACATAAACTACTGCAGCATAAATACTGGAGGCTGAGACAGGAGTGGTCGGGAGACACTGTGGCACCATCCGACAATACCCCCGGACAGGGCCAAACAGGCAGGATATAACCCCACCCACTTTGCCAAAGCACAGCCCCCACACCACTAGAGGGATATCTTCAACAACCAACCTACAGACAAGGCCGAGTATGGCCCACAAATCTCCGCCACGGCACAACCCAAGGGGGGGTGCCAACCCAGACAGGAAGATCAAAAGCTGCCTTTGTTTTAGGCTATGCTGCAAGAATGAATGTTTCCAATTATATATTCAACTCAACATACAAGACAACAATATTTTTTTCACAGATCCCAGGTAATACTGGTTTGGATCAGCAGTAATAGGATAGGACCTTCAGAATTTCCCTGCCTATATTACTTTCCCTGTCATATACTGAGACGTGCTAAATCAATGCAACAAATACAGATCACGTTTGGTCATTCTAGCAGTAGGGCACTGATCCACATGTATCCAAATTGGTGGCATTCTGTTGTTTTTTTGGAGTTGTACAGTATAATTGAACGATGAGGTTGGAATACAGCCACATCACATATTTTTTGCATGGATGGAGCCACTTTACCCCTTCAAAAGCTCCATGATGTGTTTGCTGTGTTTGTGAAAAAGCTTTAATTTGGGGCTGGTTAGTGTACCAGTAGACATGGCAAGCATGGCATCCATTTTCTCCATCCCCAGCTATCGCAGGCATGTGTATTTTGCTTTAGAGTGATGGATTGTAAGTGGCTGTTACCTACCCCACTTTAAAGAGCTTAAATGACTATAATTGCAGGAGAAATATACGAAAGTCTGGATTATGCCTCCTTTCCAGAAGCAGGAAGCAGAAACAAGTAGCTCTCATTATTTCAAACAGCCCACTCCAGTCCATATAAAGCTCCTCACAGTCACCAGAACATTTGTTAAACACACCAATGTTGTCGCGAGGGCAAATTAGTCACGTCATGTAGGTTTTTGTCTTTGAATGCTTGTTTTTTTCTCTCTTTGTTTGACTTTAGAGAGCTAACAATTTGCTGTAATCTATTAGCATCCGTCAATTAATCAAATGGTTGCCGTGGCGGCGGCGGCCAAGGGGAGTGTTGTGATTTAAGGGGCATAACAGCGTCCTCTCTCTCCGCTCAAGCACCTGCATTTCATTTGTTTCTGTTTCCCCAAGCCGTAAATCTGGGCGACCTGTCAGCGTGCCATAATATTAGGCCAATAATCAAAGTCAATTATCGTCCTCACTCTCCCACCTCCCCTCCTCCCTCCCTCCCTTCCTCCACCCCTCAAAACCACTCTCACTGCTATTGAACACAAAACAGCTATTAAGGACCTCGCTCTGTCTTTTTTCTTTCTCTCTCTCCCTTTCTTTCTCGGTCGCTCTCCCTCTCTCACGCTCTGCCTTTCTCTCGTTCCCTATCTCTCTGGGTCTCACCAACACCAGCTTTAATCCCGAGCTGGTTACACCTCCTCTGTCTTCTGCCTTCTTACTGATACTGTATTATTACTCTATAGTCAGAGTACCCCTCCCTCATATCATCTCTCTCCGTCTTGTGCACGTCATCAAAAAAGTGCTTCCTGGTGTCAAACAGGCGTATGATAGACGAGCGGTTCTCCAGCACGAGGCCAGGTTGGGTATTGAGCCGTGAAGCCGGTTTTATAAGGTCCATGATAGATGTTGTTTAGAGTGATTTAAGTGCCCCTTATGTTGGTGTCAGCATCTGACCCACAGCAGTGATCAAGCTATCAGATATAGAGGAAACAGACATGAAATATGAAGGGAGGGATCGAAGGAGGGAGGGATAAATTCCTGCAGGCCTGGCACCCTGCCAGGTTTAAGAGGGGGGAAGCCTGTAGCCGTATCTGCCTACTGCCTGAGGGGCTCACTGAGGGTCCCCTGGGTACAAGGTCTCTGCCAAGTCATGCATACTGTAGATATGTGGTTGGAATGCAGCACAGTACATCAGAGCTACTATACAGATGGATTGGAGTCATACCTAAATGACCCTGTTGATAAACTGATTATATTAATCAGTCTCTAATACGAGCAGATTATTCTACTCTATGATAGTTTGGCCCAGACACACACTAGGGCGGTGAATGCTTCAACTTTAAAATGTTTAAATGAGATTGTGATCCTTAACTTAAAATCTATAGCCAAAAACACAAAATGAAAATCCTAGTGCAGTTATCACAAAACATATTATTTTAAATTTTTTGGCCTAATTAGATAAGTTATGCAGGTCTGTTGAAAGCTGTGTAATTGAAATAAAACCAGAGAGGAAGAAGTGAACTTTAGACTACTTTGGTGAATTTGCGAGGCATGCAAGACATTGCGAGATTCAGATGACCAAAATATATGCACATCACAGTTCTTTCTACGTACTTTCGCCTCTCGCCTGGGCATATTCATTATGCCAATTCTGTTGCAAAACGTTTCGGAACCGAAGCGAACGGAACGAAATGGGGAGGGACCTACCTGAATTTGTCCAATAGAAACTTAGTTGAAAACTGTTTGGACTAATGGTTACACCCTTGCTCTTTCTCTTCTCTAATGGAGTCTTCAGTCTGTTGAGTGTAGAATATCCCAGCCCAGAGATTCATGGATACGGGGAGGACTAAGCTTATTTTAGGGGGGTCTGGGCATACTCCCCCATGATTTGTTTTAAAGACCCCAAAACTCGTCTTTTCATCATGTATTTTTAGAGTAACAACGGGTGTAAAGTCGATCAAAATAAGGTTATTTGCGGCGCAGTGCACGGTCGCCAGGTGCACGGTGTTTCCTCTGGCTGGCTTCTGGGTTGGATGCGCGCTGTGTAAAGAAGCAGTGCGGCTTGGTTGGGTTGTGTTTCGGAGGACGCATGGCTTTTGACCTTCGTCTCTCCCGAGCCCGTACGGGAGTTGTAGCGATGAGACAATTGGATACCAATTGTAATAATAATAAATTACATTTTTTTTAAAGTGTCCAGGACTGCATTTATGGACCGCAGCTGGCATGCCCAGCGAGTGTTTGAGAGCTGTACAAGTTCAGCTGATGCTATTGGACTGAGCTTCTTTTAACTTGTGGTGGTTAACTAGGGATGTACTGAAAAACAAACATACATTCTCCAAGAAACTGAAAAACTCAGCAGCCTCCGGAATAGCCCTGCAAGTATGACACAAAACCAAATTAAGCTCATGAGTTTAGCAATGTACATAAATTGCCTCCAAATGCTTGTACATCTCGTTTGGACCCAATCATGACAGCAGCAACCTTCATAGGTCTGTGCAACGCACTTTAGGCCTGCCTCCCCGCTCATCTGGAGCTGGAGCATGAATTCACATGGATTTTTCTGAATTATTTTTATAGTTTTAATAGAAAACTAATTTAAATAAATTCTGTCTAAACATTGAGAAAAAAATTCAATTTTCCACATCACCACCACACACACACACACACCTGAGCACCGTGGCCTGGTGTGCTGTCCAAGTGTCCAAAGCTCCAGAGTTCAGCTGTGTAAACAGAGGTCTGACTCCCTCTCCTCTACTCGCCATGCCCCAGGCCTGTACTGAACTATACTGTACCTGTGGGCTACGGCCATGCCAGAAACACAGCCAGCCCTGCCAAAACCTGTCAGTCTGCAGCCCACCCTCTCCTGTACCTCTCACTATACCGGTCAAGTAATCCAGATGAGTGTGTGTGTGTGTGTGTGTGTGTGTGTGTGTGTGTGTGTGTGTGTGTGTGTGTGTGTGTGTGTGTGTGTGTGTGTGTGTGTGTGTGCACGTTCTCGGGAGGTTTTTGTGGTTCATGCAGTACTTCCTGATGCCCTGGGTACTCTCCCCTGAGACCAGTGGTCGTTTCCTGAGGAAGTCCAGCTGACAAACACCTGACCCTAAGCAACAATCAAACACAGGGGTCCAGGTGGGATACTCTGCTGTCTAAACAACTGTACACTACATGTTCTCTACATGTCCTCTCAGCAGAGAGATGCTTTATTGAATTTGAATGTGAATACACTTAAGTGTATGTTTGGATTGTGTATTAATGATATTTGTTTTAATGTTTACTGAAATGTAAACACATTCTCCAAATGTTATTACGCAGCCATGCACCATTATGTATTCTGTTTTACAGCTAACAAAGGATGAATGCACTTTTGACCTGCCAATATAGATGACAGTACTATCAGGTGTGAAGGTAAGACCCAGATGCAGACAACATCGAATTAACAACAGTTTAATAATCCAACAGGGACAGGTCAAGACAGGCAGGGTTCATTAAACCAGAGGTGGAGCAACGGTACCGGACAGCAGGCAGGCTCAGGGTCAGGCAGAGGTCAATAATACAGAGGTGGGGCAACGGTACCGGACAGCAGGCAGGCTCAGGGTCAGGGGCAGGCAGAGTGGTCAGGCAGGCAGGCTCAGAGTCAGGGGCAGGCAGAGTGGTCAGGCAGGCAGGCTCAGAGTCAGGGGCAGGCAGAGTGG
The DNA here is from genome assembly GCF_013265735.2 of Oncorhynchus mykiss. Taxonomy (NCBI): domain Eukaryota; kingdom Metazoa; phylum Chordata; class Actinopteri; order Salmoniformes; family Salmonidae; genus Oncorhynchus; species Oncorhynchus mykiss. Next base: position 30,646,820 of record NC_048590.1, on the reverse strand, counting down.
TCAGGCAGGCAGGCTCAGAGTCAGGGGCAGGCAGAGTGGTCAGGCAGGCAGGCTCAGAGTCAGGGGCAGGCAGAGTGGTCAGGCAAGCAGGCTCAGAGTCAGGGGCAGGCAGAGTGGTCAGGCAAGCAGGCTCAGAGTCAGGGGCAGGCAGAGTGGTCAGGCAAGCAGGCTCAGAGTCAGGGGCAGGCAGAGTGGTCAGGCAAGCAGGCTCAGAGTCAGGGGCAGGCAGAGTGGTCAGGCAAGCAGGCTCAGAGTCAGGGGCAGGCAGAGTGGTCAGGCAAGCAGGCTCAGAGTCAGGGGCAGGCAGAGTGGTCAGGCAAGCAGGCTCAGGGTCAGGGCAGACGTGGGTCCAAACCTGGAGGGTGAGAAAAAGAGAGACTGGGAAAAGCAGGAGCTGAGACACAAAGATGCTGGTTGACTTGACAAACAAGATGAACTGGCAACATACAAACAGAGAACACAGGTATAAATACACAGGGGATAATGGGGAAGATGGACAACACCTGAAGGAGGGTGGAGACAATCACATAGACAGGTGAAACAGATCAGGGTGTGACACGGTACCACTTTCACAGCAAAATAGCATACACATTTTAAACAGTTTTTGTAGTAGTTTGTTACACCACCCGATGTCACAGGAAGGCCATAAAGATCATCAAGGACAACAACCACCCGAGCCACTGCCTGTTCACCCCGCTATCATCCAGAAGGCGAGGTCAGTACAGGTGCATCAAAGCTGGGACCGAGAGACTGAAAAACAGCTTATATCTGAAGGCCATCAGACTGTTAAACAGCCACCACTAACATTGAGTGGCTGCTGCCAACACACTGACTCAACTCCAGCCACTTTAATAATGGGAATTGATGTAAAATATACCACTAGCCACTTTAAACAATGCTACTTAATATAATGTTTACATACCCTACATTATTCATCTCATATGTCTACGTATATACTGTACTCTATATCATCTACTGCATCTTTATGTAATACATGTATCACTAGCCACTTTAAACTATGCCACTTTGTTTACATACTCATCTCATATGTATATACTGTACTCGATACCATCTACTGCATCTTGCCTATGCCGTTCTGTACCATCACTCATTCATACAGTGCCTTGCGAAAGTATTCGGCCCCCTTGAACTTTGCGACCTTTTGACACATTTCAGGCTTCAAACATAAAGATATAAAACTGTATTTTTTTGTGAAGAATCAACAACAAGTGGGACACAATCATGAAGTGGAACGACATTTATTGGATATTTCAAACTTTTTTAACAAATCAAAAACTGAAAAATTGGGCGTGCAAAATTATTCAGCCCCTTTACTTTCAGTGCAGCAAACTCTCTCCAGAAGTTCAGTGAGGATCTCTGAATGATCCAATGTTGACCTAAATGACTAATGATGATAAATACAATCCACCTGTGTGTAATCAAGTCTCCGTATAAATGCACCTGCACTGTGATAGTCTCAGAGGTCCGTCAAAAGCGCAGAGAGCATCATGAAGAACAAGGAACACACCAGGCAGGTCCGAGATACTGTTGTGAAGAAGTTTAAAGCCGGATTTGGATACAAAAAGATTTCCCAAGCTTTAAACATCCCAAGGAGCACTGTGCAAGCGATAATATTGAAATGGAAGGAGTATCAGACCACTGCAAATCTACCAAGACCTGGCCGTCCCTCTAAACTTTCAGCTCATACAAGGAGAAGACTGATCAGAGATGCAGCCAAGAGGCCCATGATCACTCTGGATGAACTGCAGAGATCTACAGCTGAGGTGGGAGACTCTGTCCATAGGACAACAATCAGTCATATACTGCACAAACCTGGCCTTTATGGAAGAGTGGCAAGAAGAAAGCCATTTCTTAAAGATATCCATAAAAAGTGTTGTTTAAAGTTTGCCACAAGCCACCTGGGAGACACACCAAACATGTGGAAGAAGATGCTCTGGTCAGATGAAACCAAAATTGAACTTTTTGGCAACAATGCAAAACGTTATGTTTGGCGTAAAAAAAACACAGCTGAACACACCATCCCCACTGTCAAACATGGTGGTGGCAGCATCATGGTTTGGGCCTGCTTTTCTTCAGCAGGGACAGGGAAGATGGTTAAAATTGATGGGAAGATGGATGGAGCCAAATACAGGACCATTCTGGAAGAAAACCTGATGGAGTCTGCAAAAGACCTGAGACTGGGACAGAGATTTGTCTTCCAACAAGACAATGATCCAAAACATAAAGCAAAATCTACAATGCAATGGTTCAAAATAAACATATCCAGGTGTTAGAATGGCCAAGTCAAAGTCCAGACCTGAATCCAATCGAGAATCTGTGGAAAGAACTGAAAACTGCTGTTCACAAATGCTCTCCATCCAACCTCACTGAGCTCGAGCTGTTTTGCAAGGAGGAATGGGAAAAAATGTCAGTCTCTCGATGTGCAAAACTGATAGAGACATACCCCAAGAGACTTACAGCTGTAATCACAGCAAAAGGTGGCGCTACAAAGTATTAACTTAAGGGGGCTGAATAATTTTGCACGCCCAATTTTTCAGTTTTTGATTTGTTAAAAAAGTTTGAAATATCCAATAAATGTAGTTCCACTTCATGATTGTGTCCCACTTGTTGTTGATTCTTCACAAAAAAATACAGTTTTATATCTTTATGTTTGAAGCCTGAAATGTGGCAAAAGGTCGCAAAGTTCAACGGGGCCGAATACTTTCGCAAGGCACTGTATATCTTTATGTACATAATCTTTATCCCTTTACACTTGTGAGTATAAGGTAGTAGTTTTGGAATTCTTAGTTAGATTACTCGTTGGTTATTACTGCATTGTCGGAACTAGAAGCACAAGCATTTTTGCTACACTCGCATTAACATCTGCTAACCATGTGTATGTGACAAATCAAATTTGATTTGATTTGATTTGATTGTTGATTTTTTTTTGTTGATTTAATTAATTTCTTGGCAACTTTCCCCCACCATGAATTCATCATCAAATAAATCTTCGAGTTCGTATGTAGTTTTTCAAAGACCTTGTGGTAATAAAATAAAAAGCTCTTGCCAAGCAAATTTGAAAGTTAGCCATTTCATGAGACTGAAACATATATGATTAACTCATATTTGTTTTAGAAAAACTCAAGTCATATCCGAATAAAAACAGGCACAGTGAAATGATTTTGTTTGTCAAGGAAGGAAGTTTCTCTACCAAAGCCAATAGTACCGCTCCCTAGGCTAAAGACTAATATTTGTAAATGTGTGGGGAACATTCTAGAATAACGACATTACTGTATAGTACACATAGAAAGTAATCTGACTTGCAAAAGGTCAAAGCTCTCCCTCCCCCCTGCCTCTCTCCCTCCCTCCCCCTCCCTCTCTCCCTCCCCCTCCCTCCCTCTCTCCCTCCCCCTCCTCCCTCCCCCTCCTCCCTTCCTCCCTCCCTCTCCCTCCTCCCTCCCTCTCTCCCTCCCCTTCCTCCCTCCCTCCCCTCCTCTCTCCCTCTCTCCATCCCCTCCTCCCTCACTCCCCCTCCTCCCTCCCTCTCTCCCCCCCTCCTCCCTCCCTCCCCCTCCTCCCTCCCTCTCTCCCTCCCCCTCCCTCCCCCTCCCTCCCCTCCCTCCCTCCCCCCTCCTCCCTCCCTCCCTCCCACCCTCCCCCTCCTCCCTCCCTCCCCCTCCTCCCTCTCCTCCCTCCCTCCCTCCCACCCTCCCCCTCCTCCCTCCCTCCCACCCCCTCCTCTCTCCCTCTCTCCCTCCCTCTCTCTCCCTCCCCCTCCCTCCCTCCCCCTCATCCCTCCCTCTTTCCCTCCCCCTCCTCCCTCCCTCCCCCTCCTCCCTCCCTCCCCCTCCTCCCTCTCTCCCTCTCTCCCTCCCTCTCTCCCTCCCCTCTCCCTCTCTCCCTACCTCTCTCCCTCCCTCCCTCCCTCCCTCCCCCTCCTCCCTCCCCCTCCTCCCTCTCTCCCTCCCCCTCTTCCCTCCCTCCCTCCCCCTCCCCCTCCTCCCTCCCTCCCCCTCCTCCCCTCCCTCCTCCCTCCCCCTCCTCCCTCCCTCTCTCCCTCCCTCTCTCCCTCCCCCTCCTCCCTCCCTCCCACCCCCTCCTCTCTCCCTCTCTCCCTCCCCTCCTCCCTCTCTCCCTCCCTCCCCCTCATCCCTCCCTCTTTCCCTCCCCCTCCTCCCTCCCTCCCCCTCCTCCCTCACTCCCCTCCTCCCTCCCTCCCACCCTCCCCCTACTCCCTCCCTCCCACCCCCTCCTCTCTCCCTCTCTCCCTCCCCTCCTCCCTCTCTCTCTCCCTCCCCCTCCCTCCCCCTCCTCCCTCCCTCCCACCCCCTCCTCTCTCCCTCTCTCCCTCCCCTCCTCCCTCTCTCCCTCCCTCCCCCTCATCCCTCCCTCTTTCCCTCCCCCTCCTCCCTCACTCCCCTCCTCCCTCCCTCCCACCCTCCCCCTACTCCCTCCCTCCCACCCCCTCCTCTCTCCCTCTCTCCCTCCCCTCCTCCCTCTCTCTCTCCCTCCCCCTCCCTCCCTCCCCCTCATCCCTCCCTCTTTCCCTCCCCCTCCTCCCTCTCTCTCTCCCTCCCCCTCCCTCCCCCTCCTCCCTCTCTCTCTCCCTCCCCCTCCCTCCCTCCCCCTCCTCCCTCTCTCTCTCCCTCCCCCTCTTTCCCTCCCCCTCTTCCCTCCCTCCCTCCCCCTCCCCCTCCTCCCTCCCTCCCCCGCCTCTCTCCCTCTCTCCCTCCCCCTCCTCCCTCTCTCCCTCCCCCTCTTCCCTCCCTCCATCCCCCCCTCATTCATCCATTGAAATGACTGTTACAGCGGCCAATTTCATGTATGTCAAAGAATTCCTGAATCCCTCCACTTCCCTGGAGTGAGGAGAGACTTCCAGGCCTTCATAACTCATATTCTCTAGCCAACAGGCAACATTTCAACACCATCATTCACATTTGCTATTACAGGGATAGCGTGAGCTGTTCTCTATGTCTCCCTGTTGGGTGAAATATGAGCAAATATCTATTCGTCATGCTGGTTATGGATGGGTGTGTGCTCAAATGTACGCTAAGAACCGGTCATTTATAACCACACTGCTACAAACAATCATACATAAAACACATATGACTAATGTACAGTGTATGGTGGGTTATTGACAACAACCTCCCTTTCAAATAAAGACCTGTAAGAGGTGTAGCAGACAGAGACAATGATTATTTCACTAATAAATAGTCAGTCCTCTTCTTCTCCAGACTCAACCTTTGACACTTGAACTGGTTCTCTGTTTCTTTGAAACATTTCCCAATCTGATGCAGAGATTGTGGCTAAGGGATCTGGGCATGTGTTGATTCCAGAGGAAACTGATTCCGTGTTGCCTTATCAATGACCCTCTCTCTTTCTCTAAGTCCGAACTGGCTGTGATTGAAGGGATCAGAGGTCAGCTGTTAAGCTGCTCATGACACATCCCACATCCCTCATGACACATCCCTTAATTATTTGTGTGCGTGTATGCCCACAGGCATTGGCCAGAGTAGTGTGCAGTCGTAAAACTTACTTTCCTTAATAAAAATAAAACTTACCTCAAAGAGATAGAGTGTTGTCGTCTTGGTTTTATTAGATACAGTATTATGGAATTGATTCCCATTCATAATCTACTTATTTCTGATAGCTGTTATGACATTTTATGGTAAGCCTGTCAGTGACAATACTAACATAAAGTGAATGGGGTCAGTAGTTCAACATAGGTCAAGAAAGGTCAAGAGAATCTTATTCTGTTGTATAGAGTGCAAGGCCTATATTTACTTGTTGAACATCCTGAAAGGGAAAAACAGCTAGTTCCAGGTTTTTACTGACAATGTGAGTCGACCGGAAATAACTCTGGGCCTTAGTCATATGACCAGGACCAACTCCTGTCCCTACACACAGTACACTAACCCAGGCCTGAGTGCCATGGCTGCTGTTAGCCTGCCTGTCTTCGTGTCTCTGTGTTAGTCATTCTATTTGAGCCACATTAACACTGCATGATGAGGTGTTAATGTTTGCCTGATCTCAGAGGGGGAGATATTAGGGCCTTCAGCTATGGCTGACATCTGGTTCCCATTAACTCTCCAGTCACACTGGCTGCCCCTCTCATCCACTGGATGATCCACTCCTTTACCTACTTGGAATGATGGATGGAATGGTCCTGGATAAAGGGCTACCACAGTCTGAGACTTCTGTGAGTAGTTGACAAGAGTGAGGCCTGTAATCTTCAACGATGAAATGACAAACAGCCATGCTCACTTTGCGGACTTAACATGTGACTATAAGCAAGATGAATTGACAGTCATGCCTAAGCATCAAATGATATCCTGACTTTAAACTGACACAACAGTGTTTTTCCACCATGCACATCTGCTTACTGTTAATGCCCACAGTGCCCACAATACACCCATGTGCTACTCTGTGGCGGTTCCCTTACATAAGCAAGACATGCCAAAGTCATGACGGGACGACCCTGGGCTGTCCCTCTTCTCCCATGTTCATCAGTACGGTCATTGAACCAAACAGGATTTCCCACCACTGGCATAGAAATCTGGCGCCTGGCGATTAGGGCTTACGCCTTGTGAAATGTGATTATATCATGCTCTGGATGTATCTCTGACTCCGATCGTTAGGTATTAACACCAGACTGAAATGTTGTCCTCAGTACAGTTTAAAGAAAAGGTGTGGTCCTCAGAGCATCATGCTAACACACAGATGGGAAGTCCTACCAGCTCATGTAAGTAGAGGGGAGCACATGAGATTTCAGCGTTACCACTGTAATGAGGAGTTGTGAACCCAGCAAGAGATCTCCTCAAGACACAGAGCAAACAGCCAGACTGTGTGTGTGTGTGTGTGTGAGTGTGGCCCCTGCCCCTCTCAGTGGGAAGAAGGGAAGAGAGAGAGAGAGAGAGAGAGAGAGAGAGAGAGAGAGAGAGAGAGAGAGAGAGAGAGCTGATGTTGGGAGCCACCAGTGGAGGAGGCGCCAAGCCAAACTCCAGGAGCTGGGCTGAGGTGCGGGTCCTACCCTTCTCTCTTCTACTCTCTCTCATCTTCTTTGTTTTTAAACCACTCTGTTCCTCTTCTCCATTATTCCTCGTCCATTCCACCCTCTCTCCTCTTCCCTTTTATCTTCTACCCAGCTAACTATGTTCTCTTCACTTGTGTAACACTCATATCTTCTACTCTTCCCTCTTCCCATTCATATCTTCTACTCTTCCCTCTTCCCATTCATATCTTCTACTCTTCCCTCTTCCCATTCATATCTTCTACTCTTCCCTCTTCCCACTCATATCTGCTCTTTTCTTTCCTCCTTTCATCTGAACATGAACGTACACATCCTTTCTGCACAACGTGTTTGGGTTTAGGTTTTCCTCATGGCGCTTTTTCTGTCTGTTTCAGAAGAACACTTAATTTCTGAGTATTCCTTCTGTTCGGTCTCCTCCTATCCTCTCCTCTGCCCTCTGCTAATGCCCCTCTTCCCCTGTTGTTGCTCCTCTCTGTGTCTCTCAGTGGAAAAGACGTCTGTCCATTGAGAGGAGAGAACAGCACACATCTCTAGAACAGCACACATGGCCAAGCCTTTGATTGAAGTTGATTTCCAAGGGTTACTTATCTGATTATGAACTCCCAGAAGAGGAGTGAGTGCAAAATATGATGAGTGTGTATTAAGGGTGTAATGGTACAGGTATTCATACCGAACCGTTCATACGGAGACCTCAGTTCGGTCCGCACTGTGAACCTGAATGAATACATCAAATAAATATAGAACAAATAAAAACAAGCTGCTTTCCATGCTTTTTTGTATGCCTGTTGAGTAAAACATTTCAGGCATTTCCATGAAAACAACGAGAGCACAAACACGTTGTAATCAGAAGTCAAATCTTAATACGCGCATTTCAAACGGTCCTTTTGTGAAGCGCAGCCAGGAACTAGAACTGTACACAGCGATTGGTGGGGTGGACAAACCAGGAGGATTTTCCATCATTGTTTAAAATGTTGGTTTCGCAGTAGGTGAACGGCGATGGACAGAGAGGGTATATCGCCACTGTTTAACGAGAATAGCCTACGCAGCAGCCAACACCTCAAACATTTTGAAACATTTACGCAGACATCATCCCAGTATTCCTGCCACCGGGACAAGACGGAAACGCATAAAAACAACATGACCTCTTCTCCCTTCTGCATTCGAGCAGTCCTTTGCAGCCGACTGTGACTGGGCCAAAGAAATTACAAGAGTGATAGGTATGTTTATAGCCGCGGATATGCGCCCATTCTCAGTGGTTGAGAAGAATAGTGGGTGACAGCACGTTGTGAAAGTGCTCGGGCCACGTTACGAACGTCACCCTCGAACACCCATTACAGCTAACACGTAGTACCCGCTCTAAGCAAGCTAAAGCCGAAGATGTCAATGAATTGGCCAACGCACCCTGAGTTGCGCTTGCTGCAGATGGATGGACCAGCAGGGCTACAGAGAGCTACTTATCAGTGACAGTCCATCACATTACCCTGGAGGGGGAAACTAGAGGTACAGGCACGCCCCCTTTATGAGAGTCACACAAGTGCGCATATAATTCTCTTTGTAAGAAAGCATGATAGGTCTATACAGGTCTGAGCCATGTTCCATACTGATTGCACAAGCATATTGCACATATTGCACTATCTTACTGTTGTTGATGAGTGTTCAATGTGTTTTCATTGAAGAAAATACAAAGTGTTGTTATTCCTGGTTGGACTCTCATCAGGGATTATATGACTCATGATCTTATGGAATCAGGAATACCAACACCTATTTTCTTCAATAATCCAAAACTAACTACAGTAAATGTTGGCATTTCATTTTCCCACTGTACTGAAACTGAACCATGACCCCAAAACCGCAATAAGTACCTACTGTGGGTTTGGTGAACCATTACACCTCTAATGATTATTATTCTCGTTAGTTCACATTTAAAATGTGATTATGCGTTATGTCCACCTCAAACTCTCAACCTTTAAAACTATTTGTCTTGCATTCAATATGAAATAAAGAGCATTATATAAGGTTACATGAGCCGGATATGTTAAGGCCAAACCCTCTTCCATGAAGCCATATTGGACAAGTGGATCATGTTCTTATATAATATGTCTTTAAAAAAGACGTCTCTCCAGTGCCAGGGTCTTGACACTCTTGGATCTCAGGGAGGAAATGGAACTTTACAACAAAAAACACTGAATGGCTGCAGGGGAACAGGTCCACAGTCAGACTCTCCACAACACAATGAGCTAAAACCCAACCTACCACACCACAGGATGGAGAGAAGGAGTGATGGAGAGATGGAGAAGATGAAGAGAAGGAGCTGTTGAGAGTTCCACTATATGTATGGGAAACATCAGTACATCGTGGTACGTTTTTATTCGGCCTCAACATTTTGTTCTCTACATGATATACATTTGTGGGAGACAACATTAACCCATGGGAGCTTTATATTCCATCCCATGACACTGAAGTTACCCCAGCTGAATTAAAGTTCATGGTGCTGTCGTGAGAAATTGAGACATACGGTTTGTAATCAGTCTACAAAGGCCCTGTCCCCTTCAGAGGTGACCTCTAGCCCCACCCCTCCTCCTCCTGTTCTCTCCATCCTCCTCTCCTCCTTAGACTTCACAACCTCCACCCTTTATCCACCACGTCCTCTCTGTCTCTCACTCACACACACCTGCCATCCCATGTACTTTTTCACCCCACTGCTCTGATTACAGGTTACACTGTCTAGCCTATTTCCACTTACAGCACCTTGTCTTCTCTCTCTTTATGATATTATTACATATCTTTATCACCACCATCAATACTCCTCCACCACCCAGTGTGTGTGTGTGTGTGTGTGTGTGTGTGTGTGTGTGTGTGTGTGTGTGTGTGTGTGTGTGTGTGTGTGTGTGTGTGTGCTACGCCGTATGATAATGCTATTTGGCCAAAGCCCTAAAGCGTTCCTTAGAATTGTGTAAATACAGCATATGTTACAATCCAGCTTGTAGTTTATGTATTCTCTATCCCACATCGTCACCACTTCAGTTATATGGAGAAGATAATCAGTATTGATCACTGGGCTTGGATGTAATTTTCTTGCATGTTAATAATGGTTGGCTGCTCGGTGTTGTCCTCTGAGGAACGCAGAGGTTCGATAATTTGACTAACCAAGCATGTGGAGGTTTTGTTACAGGCCTGATAAACAAATTAATCAAAAAGAGATTAAATGGACATCATCAAGAAATCCAACTCCATTTCTCTAACTATTAACTTACACAGACAAGACAGGGACAGGAATAATGACAGGGAATCACAAGAAGAAGCGATGAGAGAAGAAACCACAAAGAAAGAAAATGTGTTCCATAATTTCCATACCGCTCCTCTCATACAGTATGTGTGTAAATCACATGTTTCACACACATGTAAAAGCGAACACTTTATAAACACACATCTCTCCTCTTGTCATTGAATAACTTCACCTCAAATCCATCTGCCATTTCCTTCCTCTTAGTCCAAGGTTAGTCTTTCCAAGTCCAGCCCCGGAGTTTTCAACCAAATTCCAAAACCCATATTGAATGCAGATCATGGTTTTGGAGTGTGGGACATTTCCATGTGTCAGCCAAAGGGGAGTGGGCCAATGTGGGATGGAGGAGGGGCATGAGGGATGAGGGGTGTCCTGAAAAAAATCTAATTAAATCTTAAATAAATCAAACCAGCACACCATCTAGCAAATCACTCAGAGTAACAGAGATGTTCACAGGCAATATTGTATACTGGGTCTCAGTGCTGAGTCCATGAACATCGTTTCAAAATGGTTTACAAAGATGTTCAATATCAATTTATATGGTGAATCTATATTGTGAAAGTAAACCTTTTATTATTGATATTTTAATGGATATCTATTTCAAACACTTCTAAAACATGTGAATGTTTTCACCATAATGTTGTTGATGGTTATCTGCCAGGAGCGTGGAGGCACCAGTATGTTGCCTGCTGAGGCATCAAACCACAGGAGATGAGGCTGTTGTTCATGACAGAGGGACAAAGTACAATAAATGAGCCCCTATTCTGGACTACCTTAACAGACAGAGATCGATTGAGGTGAGGAGATAAATAGAGCTGGTTTATAAATACACACAGGCCTACCATGAAATGGAATAGAGACATGTAAATACGCAGAGGTCATCATACATCATACTGTTGGCTGTGTTGCACACACAGATGCACATTCAGTGGAAACTCAGTCTAAAGTCTGTGTACAAAAGGCATAATTCAAGTACATAGTTCCATAGTCTTATCATACCAATGTCTCTCAGTAGCAGACACTACGCCCATCCTTATCATTCAGAACATTATGAGGAAAACCACAGAGCAGGCCTAGGCTTCCAGCTCAGTAAATAACAGTTAGGCCAATGGAAGGGAATTATGGACGAAGGGACGACAGAGGCAGGTAAGTAACAGTCACTTAGGCCAATGTAAAGGAATTAGGGGTGAGGAGAAGACACAGGATCACTAATGGGGATGAATGGTAGACATCAGCCAGAGAGAGAGCGAGAGAGAGGGGGGGAGAGGGGGATGGATCTGCCAGTAAACTGCAGAAGAAGTGGGTAGGGGTGGAACTGCCAGTAAACTACAGAAGAAGTGGGTAGGGGTGGAACTGCCAGTAAATACTACAGAAGAAGTGGGTAGGGGTGGAACTGCCAGGTAACTGCAGACGAAGTGGGTAGGGGTGGAACTGCCAGTAAACTGCAGAAGAAGTGGGTAGGGGTGGAACTGCCAGTAAATACTACAGAAGAAGTGGGTAGGGGTGGAACTGCCAGTAAACTGCAGAAGAAGTGGGTATGGGTGGATCTGCCAGTAAACTGCAGAAGAAGTGGGTAGGGGTGGAACTGCCAGGTAACTGCAGAAGAAGTGGGTAGGGGTGGATCTGCCAGTGAACTGCAGAAGAAGTGGGTAGGGGTGGAACTGCCAGTAAACTGCAGAATAAGTGGGTAGGGGTGGAACTGCCAGTAAATACCACATAAGAAGTGGGTAGGGGTGGAACTGCTAGTAAATACTACAGAAGAAGTGGGTAGGGGTGGAACTGCCAGTAAACTGCAGAAGAAGTGGGTAGGGGTGGAACTGCCAGTAAACTGCAGACAAAGTGGGTAGGGGTGGAACTGCCAGTAAACTGCAGACAAAGTGGGTAGGGGTGGAACTGCCAGTAAACTGCAGAAGAAGTGGGTAGGGGTGGAACTGCCAGTAAACTGCAGAAGAAGGGGACGGGGTGGAACTGCCAGGTAACTGCAGACGAAGTGGGTAGGGGTGGAACTGCCAGGTAACTGCAGACGAAGTGGGTAGGGGTGGAACTGCCAGTAAATACTACAGAAGAAGTGGGTAGGGGTGGATCTGCCAGTAAACTGCAGAATAAGTGGGTAGGGGTGGAACTGCCAGTAAATACTACAGAAGAAGTGGGTAGGGGTGGAACTGCCAGTAAATACTACAGAAGAAGTGGGTAGGGGTGGATCTGCCAGTAAACTGCAGAAGAAGTGGGTAGGGGTGGAACTGCCAGTAAACTGCAGAAGAAGTGGGTAGGGGTGGAACTGCCAGTAAACTGCAGAAGAAGTGGGTAGGGGTGGAACTGCCAGTAAATACCACAGAAGAAGTGGGTAGGGGTGGAACTGCCAGTAAATACCACAGAAGAAGTGGGTAGGGGTGGAACTGCCAGTAAACTGCAGAAGAAGTGGGTAGGGGTGGAACTGCCAGTAAACTGCAGAAGAAGGGGACGGGGTGGAACTGCCAGGTAACTGCAGACGAAGTGGGTAGGGGTGGAACTGCCAGGTAACTGCAGACGAAGTGGGTAGGGGTGGAACTGCCAGTAAATACTACAGAAGAAGTGGGTAGGGGTGGATCTGCCAGTAAACTGCAGAATAAGTGGGTAGGGGTGGAACTGCCAGTAAATACTACAGAAGAAGTGGGTAGGGGTGGAACTGCCAGTAAATACTACAGAAGAAGTGGGTAGGGGTGGATCTGCCAGTAAACTGCAGAAGAAGTGGGTAGGGGTGGAACTGCCAGTAAACTGCAGAAGAAGTGGGTAGGGGTGGAACTGCCAGTAAACTGCAGAAGAAGTGGGTAGGGGTGGAACTGCCAGTAAATACCACAGAATAAGTGGGTAGGGGTGGAACTGCCAGTAAATACCACAGAAGAAGTGGGTAGGGGTGGAACTGCCAGTAAACTGCAGAAGAAGTGGGTAGGGGTGGAACTGCCAGTAAACTACAGACGAAGTGGGTAGGGGTGGAACTGCCAGTAAACTGCAGAAGAAGTGGGTAGGGGTGGATCTGCCAGTAAACTGCAGAAGAAGTGGGTAGGGGTGGAACTGCCAGTAAACTACAGAAGAAGTGGGTAGGGGTGGAACTGCCA